>NC_081250.1:126437616-126727616 GCF_030490865.1 Poecile atricapillus | reverse complement strand
TAACCAGTGACTCTCTTAGTGTAAATCAAATCTAAGGTAACCACTTCCCTCTAAACTGTCTCAGTCTTGTGGGTGAATCCTGGCCAGTAGCTGAGCACCCACGTAATCACTGTCTCACTTCCCTACCATTGTCCCCTACTGGGATGAAGGAGAGATCGAAAGTTAAAAAGCCTAATGGATTGAGATATTTGCAGTATAATAGGGGAAGGGAGAAGGGAACAAAATTCCAAATGATGCAAAGGCAATTACTTTTCACCTCCCATAAGCAGTCTGATCAATCTCCAAGCATCAGCTGCTTTGGAAGAAAAACTTTTTCAATTTTTATTTCTGATTATATGGCAGACTATCTCCCTGGCCAGGTTGGGACAGCTGTCTCAGATACATTTTTTCATAACTTCTTGCCCACACAAAACCTATTAATTACAAAAGCAGAATAGGAAAATGAGAAAACTGTGAGGCTGTGCAAACACTGTTCAGCATCAGTCAAAACATTGGTGTGTTTTAATAACAAATGCAAAGCACATATAGGATCCTATGAAGAATGTTACTTCCATTCCAGTCAGATCCAGTTACAGTGTTCTGAATAAACTTTATTAGCTATTGATCTTCTCACATATTAGATTAAGTGATACTGAGATAATAAAAGTTCCTTGTTATTATACAATCATAGAATGGCTTGGGTTGGAAGAGACCATACCATAGAACAATGGAGTGGGTTGGAAGGAACCTTAAAGGTCATCTACTTACAATCACCCCACCATGGGCAGGGATGCCACCCACTCAGTAAGATTGCTCAGGACCCCATACAACCTGGCCCTGAATATTTACAGTGGGACACCCACGACTACCCTGGGCAATCTGTTCCAGTCCCTCACTATCCTCCAAGTGTAGAATTTCTTCCTAACATCTAATTTAAATCCCTCCCTTTTTAGTTGAAAATTGTTCCCCTTTATCCTACCACTATCTGCCCATGTTAAAAGGTGTTCTATGTTATAAGCCCTCTGTTAGTCCTTTCTTGTGCTTAGTACTCCAGAGCAGGACACAGTACTCCAGGTGGGGTCATGCAAGGGCAGAGCAGAAAGGGAGAATTAAGATGAAGAGCAAAATGGAAGGATTCTCTTAGTTGCTCATAAAAGCCTCATGATCTAGAGAAATAGTTTGCACTACTTCCATGAAAGGACAATCTAAGATTAATTTTTCCTCTTCAAAATTCCTTTAGAACTTTCCACAGGTTTCTCTTGTCCCTATCTTTTTTGTAGAACAAGTATTTGTGAGAAAGCCTTCAAAAGCTCAGAGGTGGAAATATATATAAATGTCAGTAATCATAGAACATCTTTCAAAATCTTTTGAAATACTGGCACAGGGACAGAGTAGACCAAGGTTACCAGGAACACCTACAGAGTTTAGGAACTTTCAGTTGAGAGTAATTATGAAACAGGGATTCTCTTCTCCAAAAATAATATTTCTATCACTTTAGCTAAGGGCAGCTATATGATAAAACTTCAAATTTCTTCTATATAGCATGTAGGCTCAGACCTAAAATGATTCTGGTACAGAAACATTCTGGTGGCACTCTGGTACAAGCATTTTACTTAGCTACAGTAGAAATCAGCCCTAATCCCTTCCAAGGATCTGGAGCATAAATTCTGTAGTACTTTTATGAGAAGTGAGGTTTATTGAGCATAAATACATGTGTGCATGGTAGTCCTAACAATCTGTAATGCTTCACTAAATGTAATTGATTTTAGAAAAAAATTGGATGTTTCCTCAAGTTTGTAAAAGCTCTGTGAAAAAAGGCACATGGGAATAGGAGAAAAACACTATCAATGCCCTCCTGAACTGAGGAAGAAGTCCAGTTTTGTCAGAACTTGGTTCTCACCCCTCACAGAAATATCCATGAGAAACTAATTTTGTTGCTCTGAAATTGTTAGTTATTTCACTGATCATTGCCAATATAAAAACCAGAAAAAATGAGGCCATAGCCAAGCACTGAATCATAAAGACTAAATGTTGAAATAACACTAATTAAGAAAAATAAAAATATTGATAGCATGACTAGGAATGAGAGCATTAATAAGTAGCTAGATTTCATTATAATTTTGGTAAACCTTGCACAGTGCCATTGGTAGGTAGATACATTTTGGGTTACTATAATTTTTCTGATAAAAATTATATTGGGGTAAGTTAGAGTGAAATCTCAGTTACCTGTAAAGTGCTGAAAGTGGCCGCTTGTTGCCGGGTTTTGGTCTGTATGGTTTTGGTTCTCCTGCCATGTTGATATCTGAAAGCAAACATTTGATATCAGTAAGTCAAACATCTGGAAGTTTGCCAAGGCACCTTCAAGTCACTGAAAATGAGTAACAGGGAGTGAAAATGGACAACATACCTAAAACACCTGTCTAGTTTTTACCTCTTCTGAATTGATGCCATAACATTTTTTGAAAAAAAATTACTGTATTGCATGAGGATTTTAAGCAAAATACTGGTTATTATTTTACAGAGAGAAATGACATTTTTTAAAACACACAGGTTTCCACTTGGTGAAGACAATTATGTATTTCTAATACAGAAGATTTGGATGGTAACTTAGATAGTGAAATAAACTATGATCTTAAGTCAAATTCTATTGAGAACTGCAATTGTTCTGAAGTTCCCCTTTAGGAAATAAAGAAATGCACACTGATCTTTAACTGCTACTTCACAATCCACTCAGAAAGCAGCTCTTCAAAAACAAATAAGAGTATCTATTTTCCACCCCAAATGAATCACTCTTGGAGAATGAGAAAATCTGGGTTTGCAAATGTTTTCTCTTAAGCAGATACTTAATCTTCTCAACAAAATCAGAAATCTTGTGAACACTTTGAAAGTTTGCTTATATTCTACCTTCAAATTTATGCTTGATATGTAAAAGAAAGTCAAGCTTATATAGATATAAGTTTGATATGTATATATACATATATATATAGCTCCTATACACATTATTCTTGATCTCAAATTTCTCTCTTCATTTGAATCACACTCAGAGACATACCAAAGATAGATGTCTCTCATTTATGATTGCTAGAATAGTTATATATGGAGAAAGAAGCACAGACCCTGGAAAGTACCTCCTGGAAGGTGCCTACTTACGAAGCTGTCTGTATAATAAAAAATCTATATTACAATTGATTGAATGTTGCAAAGTCGACATTACAATTAATTACATGGATAAAATGAAACTTCTCTTTAGGAAACAAATTTCATGCAATTTGAGGGACGCTGAAGCTAAATCTCTTCACAGTTTCAATAATATAAAAAAAAGAGTAGCAGTCAACGAATTCATCAGAATTATTTCAGTGTAAAATTGCTGTGACAGAACAACATATCCCATTAAATGTAGAATCATGTGGTGGTCAAGATTCAAGAAAACACATGTTCTTAGTAAAGTCTATTTTAACCTGAAATTGAGTATAGTGGAGGGAGAAATAGAAAGATAAGGTGTAGGAGTAGGAATAAACATTGTCCAGTGCAGTGATACTAAAGTGTCAAACATTTTTGTTTATTATTCTTAACCTCAAAAGATGCAATAAAAGCTCAAGACTTATTATTGATACTTTTTTTCCCCACAAAATTAATAAAAAGCTCCCAATCTGACCTTTTTTAACAATCAGGATTATTGAAAATATATGTCTCAGACTTCTTTTTGACAGAAAATATTTTCCAATGGAAATTTCATACTTCAAATATTTAAAATAATTGAAAAAAAATTACATTTATTTTTAATATTTTGAGCTCAGTCAACATTTATTTAAAATGATACAAAAATGTGATATAAAAAGTTTTTATATAGAACTATATAATATAAAATACTTAAGTAACATTTTCCTTACATAAATTATTTTAGTATTAAATCTGACTGCAGTTTCTTCTTCATTACTATTGAATCATAATTTTTACTAAAATAATAATTTTCTTGTCCCATCTAACTCTCTGAAATTGGAGGAACATTTGTACACAGTTTTCATGCCTCCTTGAAATGCTTTCCTTCCCTTAATTTTAGCAAGTTATTTATTAAATATGTATTATTTTTGTCTTCCATTTTTGATATAAGATGCTCTTATTTCAAGACATATAAATTCTACAATGTTGAATCAACAAAATAAAAAACAGACATTTCTGAAAGCTACTGAGGAATCTTGATAGCTCTGTTGCACTTCCATTGGCTCCTGTAAACAACAGAATTGAAAAAAAAAAAAAATTATTCTGTGACCTTTGTGATAATTAGACTTTTTAAACTATTTTATATGCCCACTTAAGGCCATTGACTGGGTTGCCTTTCACCATCTCCTACTACAAGCTGAACAGATTTTAATGAAAAAAAATAGAATTATAATCTGCTTTTGGAAAATAACTGAGGCTGTGATATCCTCTTCACAATACCATAATCCACATATTTTTCATCTCTCATCTGCTACTGTTTCAGAGCTACATCTTAGACCTTCTTTTTAAACCCTTAGTTGCAAGTTTTAAAAACTTTTTCATATAAGAGCCACTTTTAAAAAAGGTGAGTAGTGTAAAGGCTAAGGGCTGTTAGCTATGTGTTCTCTTTATTTCAATCAAAAATGTCAGAAAGGTGACACTGTAAGAGGCACAGTGGCAAAGCTGTTCAGAATTAGTTAAGATTCCCTCACATTTAAATAAATCTCTAAACACTTTATACAGATAGTAATAGCCAAAATAGCAAAATAGCAAAAATTCTTTTTGCCACAGGAAATAGTTCATAGAAAAGCTGTGCACATGGGGCTTTTCTGTTAATATGGAAGTGATTGAATAGCTCTGCAACTCCCTAAGCACTTTGTAGCAAGTTAAGAATGGATGTAGGAAATGCTTTGAAAAGTTAGAACAGATTTTCACCCCATTATTTTTTTAGCACTATCTCTTCCAGCCTCAATTTTCTAACTAAGATTAGAAGTGAACTTGTCAACATTTCACAAGATAGATTATTTCTATCCCAGCTGGAAATCTTGTGAGATAAGTTGTTCTCTTCCTTCATCCATCATTGGTTTCACAGCAGACATTTACATCTACTAGATCATAAACTCTGTGTCAAATAAATTTGCTGTCAGCAGCACAGAGATTTACCTGTGCTAATGATTCCACCCCAAGGAATGCAGAAACATATCACTCCTTATGCTGTCAAATTAGCTGCTGCATTTGTACATGAATATGTACCAGATAACTTCTCGAGGGACACAGACATTCACATTGCTTCTGGATGGAAGGCATGGATTTGATGAATTGGCACCTGGTGGATAAAGAAATGGCTCATGGTCACACTCAAAAATGTATGAAATGGGTAGATTTTCTAGTGAAGACCACTGTGGCATTCCTTGGGGACCAGTATTGGGACTGGTACAATTTAACATCTTTCTTGGAAACACAGACAGTGGCATTGAGTGCACTCTCAAGAGGTTTGCCAATGAGACCAAGCTGTGTGGACACTGGAGGCAGGGGATGCCATCTAGAGAGACCTTAATAGGAATGAGAAGTGGACCTGTGTGAACCTTATGAGGTTCAGCAAAGCCAAGTTCAAGATCCTGCACCTGGGTGTGGGCAGTCTCAAGCACTAACACAGGCTGGGGGGAGAATAGATTGAGAACAGGATTTGGGGTGAAGATGAGAAACTTGACGTGACCTGGTAATATGTGTTTGCTGCCCAGCTGGAAGCCAACTGAAACCTGGGCTGCATCAAAAGCAGTGTGGCCAGCAAGTGAGGGGATTCTGCCTCTCTGCTCTGCTCTCAGAGTACTGTGCCCAGCTCTGGGATCCCCAGCATAAGCATGTGGGCCTTTTTAGGAAGCCTAGGGGAGGGCCACCAAGCTGATCAGAGGGATAGGGCACCTCCCCTATGAAGACAGGCTGAGAGAGCTGGGGTTCTTAAGCCTGGAGAAAAAAAGGCTTCAGAATGACCTTTTAGAAGCTTTCTAATACCTGCAGAGAGCCTACAGGAAAACTGAAGAGGGACTTTTTACAAGGACATGGTATGATGGGGCAAGGTATAATGGCTTCAAACCGAGACAAAGTTTAGATTAGACATTGGGAAGAAATTCTTTGCTGTGAGGGTGATGAAACTCTGTAACAGGTTGCCCAGGGAATATGTGGATGCCTCTGCAAGTGTTCAAGGCCAGGTAGGAAGGGGCTCTGAGCAACCTGGTCTGGTGCAAGGTGTCCCTGCCCATGGCAGGGAGATTTGAACTAGATGGTCTTAAGAGGTTCATTCCAACCCAAACCATTCTATGAATCCATGATTGCATAATTCTAAGTGGGAATGGAGCAGCCCAGGGACTCACATTATTTTCTCTGCTCATATACTAGATATGTTTCCTTTGATATCAATACCAAGATAAATTCACCACTGAAATTCAAAATACTATGGAAACATTATGAATACGAAAGTGAATATGCAGAAAACAACACATTGTAATGCATCCCGTTATTATATGCTTTCAGAATCAAATGAAATTACTTTCTTTATCAAAAGAAATAATTTTTTACTGCTATACTTTCCTGTTATCGTGGCAGAGCTTCGTCAAAGAATGAGATTTAGATTTCATTCAAGGCTGTGTGTAGCCAGCAGAACAGATCTGATTTTGAGCATGTTTTTTTTATTTGTAACTTGCCCAGTGAAAGAGAACAGATCCACATGCCAATAATTAGTACATGTAATTTAATATTAAGATGTGGTGTCTGAGTATGGGCTCCATGTTGGAAAGACTGGAAACCAAAACCTGGAGCTAGGAAAATTCCAAGTAGCTTTAAAGATCAAAAGCCGATTTCCAAAGACATGTTTCATCAGGCCTTCTTCAACACATTCTCATGAATGGTTGCAGAAATGGAGACATTCCTTGAACAAATCTACACTTATTTGACTTAAATTTTGGATAAAAAAGTGTATTGTTGTGTATCATCAGACCAGCTGTGCTTTAGACCAACACTTAATGGAAGAGACAGTAATTTAAATTAGGATATAAAAAGAATTCACACAGTGAATGCACAATCTATATACAGAGGGAGGTATTGATAGATCTGGAGGGATTTTCTCTTCTTTCAGATGGCAAAAAGTATATGGGATAGAAGAGAAAGACCAAGAGACAAATGCAATTTAGAGAAAGCCTGTGGCCATATGGTTTATAGCATAACTGTACACCAGCAAAGCTGAGGCTAATCTATCTTTCTTTTATAATCTTCCATCTACTAGTCTTATAAATTCCTTGCTACCTGCTAAAAATTTTTTAATGAAATCATATGACATTTTTTTATATCATAAACTTACTTTTTTCATTATATGTTCCCTTGATTACATGTCATCTCCTCCCTTTCCCCCATCTCTAGCATGTTCAAAAAGCAGAGAGGCAAGGAAAGCTCACTGTTCTCTTCCATTATGTGCCCAAACTGTACAGCTGTAAAGATGAAACTTTCCAGAAAATTGAACACAAGCTCAAATTAATTCTCAAGGCTAGTAAAATATTAAATGGAGTTCTGGGTCATACCTTTTTCTTTTCTATAATGGTATTAAAAATTCTTGTGGGGCTCTCAGTATTTGGATTTCTCTTAGCATTGAAATAATTGGAAGCCTTTTTTTGTACAAAGATGACAGCTATTGTTAATGCTTCATACAGAAAGAGCTTCTTGTTGAATAGTATATGAAATTGCTTTGTTCAACCATTTCTTCTTTCATTAAATACTGCTAAAATGAAATGAGGCTATAGGATTATATAAGCTATCATTCTTAAATCCATTCAGTAGCAAAAGTGTCAGGAGTTCTCTCGCAGGAAATTTTTTCTGTTCCCCAGGGAATTGGGTTGGTGTGAGGACAGGCGACAGCTAAAAGGCGAAATCCTGTCCTGTCAGTGTGCCTATCACACATCATTCCTTCAGAGCCCTGGAGACAGCATTCTTTCAGCTCCTGAATGGATATCAATGTACTTCACAGCTGAGGTGGAGCATTGGTCTGCCTTGGTTTTTGTCTGTTTGCTGCCATCCCTGCACCTCCCACTCCAAGTAACATCACAATCTGGGCCAAACTTCCTGGCCCTATTGGTTGTGCCATCAGCAGTGATCCATGTCCATGAGAGGCCTCACTTCTGCCAGGGGAGGGGAAGAGGAGAATGGTTATTTGTGCCCTCGGACTGACTGTCCATGGACTCCACTGAAATTGAAGAATCTGTGGCCAAGACCATACAAACTGCTTCTCTTCTGGTGCTCGAATCTCTGCAGAGGAATTACTGTGATGTGTCAGGAGTCACCCTGGGGTACTAGGCTGCAGGGGAAGGAACACCACAGAGAATATGGCATGCCTTGTGAAGGGATTCCTATGGGAAGGAGAGCAGCCCTGTTGCTGGCAATCCTCACACTCCTCCTCCTCAGAACAGGGCTTGTGCATTCCTCTACAGGAAGTTCCACACTTGCAGATGCAAGAGAATCAGATTCAGCTTCAAGGGGACTATGTGGCCACTTACCTGCAGACCAGCTCTGTAAGAGCTGTGGGGGTTTGGGTTTTAACTGTGGAAACAAACCTGGTTTGTGCCATGGCAGCCATGAAGCTGACTGTCACGTGTTTCACCTCACAAGACCCAAACTATAGATTCAGGAAAGTATAGTCTTCCTGTAAGAAGATCCTTTTAATTTAATCAGGCTTGCAGCTTCTGCTTCTCACGCAGAGAAAAAGATTTCGACGTACCAGGCACTTGTTTAACCCATGCACTAGTAAATTATGTACATCTAGAAGAGTAATGTTGCCATGAGGGTAAAAGAGAGCAATGGAAAAGTAAATCAGAAACTTTCTGCTATCTTCAGGAAAAAAGAAATAGTTTTAATGTAAGCTTAGCCAGCAAGAAAATGAACCAACAAAAAAGAATTGAAGCAGGGACTCTCATATGATTGCCATCCCTGCTTGAAATCCTACCTTCTCACTGGTGTTGTTTATGGGAAACAGAACTGGTCCTTGATTTACCTTTTTTTTTCCTTTTTTCCAGACAGTTTGGAGTGCAAGGATTACCTTTGCTTTCACTTGATCACAGTAAAGATGCTGCTTACAAATAAAAAACAGAGCATCTGTCTTCTTTCAGATCAAGCACAATCATTACAAGGCAGCAGCCAACAAATTCTCTGCTGCTTTTCTCTGATAACAAAAGATAGTTATTACCATGAGACTCAGACAAAGCTTCATGTTGACTAGATGTCTGAGTTTCTCAGCACTGCAATTAGCCCCAAGCGGAAACATTAAACAGTGTAGTGGGGACAGAGTATGAAAGTCCCTCATCTACTTCTTTCAGATTGCAATATGATTTATTCTAGGGAAAGTGCCCTGAACCTTGGTAATTTTCAGCTTGTCCTCAAACTACATTTTGTCTCTCTCTCTCTTGTAATACTTGGCTACTTTCTCTGCCCCACGGCCCTTCATCTGACTCTCTTATTGATGTTAACTTCATGCTCCTAGCAGTAGTTTTTCATGACAATTGAAATCTGTAGTTACAAAAGAGTTCAAAATCCCTATTACCCCAGTCCTTTTGTCTTACTATATCTCCTGCAGATTGTCAACTTTATTAACTCAAAATGAAGATAGTTTTTTCCTAAAATAACCATCACAATAACAATATTTTGTAAAAAGTTACCAACATTATCTGCACATGTTAACTATATTTCTTGAACATTAAAACAAATTTGCTTACATGTGAAGTGCATTTTCTCATAATCTTGAAAAGTGAATAAAGTCAAGGTTCTCTGGGCATCACAAGCAGAGAGGCTTCCAGAGAAATACTTTGCAATGCACATGCCATTCTGCATGTTGCAGCCTGGGGCTTTTCCTGGTTTGGGCAGGAGGTTTCAGCAGCCCCAGGGCCAGGAAGCAGAGGCAGTAGGTGATGGTTTGGGGCAGCAAACAGTGGACACCCTCAAAGTGTTGTTAGGTGTGAGGGCAGTGTGTCTCTCTGAAAAGCTGGTTGTGAATGGCGCAGTCATCACTGAGGGGTAGGTGTATCTGACACCCTGAGCTTTACTGTCAAAACCTTCAAGGCGTGGTCTGACCTTGAGGCTATTCCCACAGGCTAGAGGCTTTCATCCAGTCTCACCACAGATCAGAGAGGAATCATGCTGTGTATTTCACAGCATGAACACTGATCAGGGAAGCTACTGGGAGAGATAAAGATGGACATCTGCAGCCCCAAAAACACTTCCACCACTTTCCAATAATATTCCTCTCCAAAACATGTCTGATTTTACCCTCATTCTCTCATCAGAAATGTTTCCTCTAATCTTCCCTGTACTTGGCTTCTCAGATGATTAAAGATGCAGGTTTTCCTGTTGGTCCCATATCACTTGAAAAACCCCATTGCCTCAAAACAATTACTCTCAACTAATTTCAGCTGTTCCATTTTCCTTTCTATATATTCTCCTTCTGCTCATGATTCTCAGGTTCCAGGTTTTGTGGATTTAGAGATCTGTAGAGAAGGATCTTTTCAAGCTCCAAGTTTACTTTAGAATTGCATAGAACATCTTCTAGCATTTTGTTTTGAGATACTGTAGTATTTTCAGTGTCAGCTTTATGAAAACTGTGCCCCATATTGCAGACTCATAGAATTATAGAATAATGTGTGTTGGAAATGAGCTTTAAACATCAAGTAGTCCAACCCTCCTGCCATGGGAAAAGACACCTTTCACTTGATTGGGTGGCTCAAAATCTTGTCCAAGCTGGCCTTGAACACTCCCAGTAGTGGGACTTCCACAGCCTCTCTGGGCAACTTGTGCAGTGGTTCACCACCATCACTGAAAAAAATTCCTTATATCCAATATATCACATAATACGGTCCTGAAAAGTTTTGTCTTTGTAACACAAACATTGTAAATCGTATGATGGACAGCTACAGAATCAGCTCATACCTTATAATGGAAAAATTATAAATTTTACCTTAATGTTACTATAGTTTCAGTATTATAAAATAATATAACAGTGGCATAAAGAAAAATGGTCTCACTAACTCACTAGCATAAAGCCTTTAAATACCATGGCTGTGTTGAATGAAATGGCATCAGAAGTGGAAATAATTGCATTGAAATTTGGCATATGGAATGAAATTTTATTGTGGAGCTGATATGCAAAAAAAAAGTTATGCCAATTCCAACATTTCCTTAACAGCAATGCTTAGGTTCTAACCATGTTCTAACTGTCTTTCATTTGCAGCTTTTGAAGTTGTCCAGTGGATTCTATTTGGCACCCAGACTGCAAAAACATAGAAGTCTTTTGCAAAAGCAAGGCATTTAAAAATTGCAAGTACCAAAAATATTCAAAATTAATGATATTCACTGTTGTTTCATTTCTATCTCCATGTCATTCCTGCAAGGAAAACAGAAGAGTTGATAGGAATAGAGAAAATGCTATATCTTTTCAGATTGATAGTTGATATACTGTAATTTTCCGCCTTCAGCAGCCCCAGGTGCTTTGGAAGGAGACACAAGAACCACGAACTAGGCAGAAATAAGATTATTTTCCCTCCATTCTCTTATCATCTCAGCATGATTCTCCTCCTAAAATGCTTAGCAGTTTAGGATTACTATATGTCCTAAAGCATGATGTTTTATCTTCCCATACTGATTTTGCCAGTACCTAACTGTTAGGAGCTGGAACCAGAAATCACTACAATTTCAAATAGCCTTGTGGACTACATAAATGTCCTATTACTGTTCTTGCTGATATAACATATAGGTGCATTTTTTAATGAAAAAAATATTTCTCAACAACAAGTGAGCTTTGTTTTGGCCTTATAAGCCCCCTACTCTTCACCACCTCAAACCCTTTTTCAACCACTATTCATTTCCCTCATCAGTAATGACAAAAATCACAGAATCTCTTTCTTGAAATATAAAACATCATCCTTCTTCATGGAATTTATTGGACTTCTGGTGTTTACTTTTGTATTTCTACATTTGGGTTTGCATGCAAATATACTTTACATGCTGCTTCAGAGGTTCTCACAAATGGTTTAAGGTACTCATATAAATTTGCATATATAAAGAATCAATAACAGGGAAAAATGTAATATCTTACTAAAAAACCTATTATGAAATAAAATAATTATTTTGAACCTCATTAAATCAAGTCTTAATATCAAAAGTATTACTAAAAGGGCTGCATGACATATTTTGGTTGAATTTTAAAGAAGAAAAGGAATAATTACCATGCATATTAGTATACAGTGCTAGTGAAGCTCTCATTGAACATTCACTACCTCTTATGTTAATTTGGTTTATGTTGTTCTATACTTCCAAGTAACATTTTCTGTCTAAGCCAGTTTTGCCATAAAACTGTCTATTTTTTTTACCCACAAAGCAGATATGTAATTTGGCTCAGAATTCATAGGAACCAAGAACTCCTTTACTCTGAGTCAATTCTCCTCAGAAATCTGTGGGACCATGAGACTTCCAATATTTTCTTCAGAATGAGATTATTTTGAGCAAGCTGCACATAAACACACATCACAAATGTTTGTAACAAAGCTTTGGAAACTAATCTTTACTGCATTTGGGATAAGAAATACATAAAGCTAGACAAGATAGTGAACACCAGCTGGACATTCGCTTCCCCAAAGGCATTTTGGACTTATATCAGATTCCCGTAAGGAGTTCAGAATCCTTACTTGCATTGGGTTTTATTGTAAGCCATAGCATTTCTTTTGCAACTTCATCATGAAGTTAAAACAGGCACAACCCTCACCTCCAATCAAATTCTTACCCATATTACAAACACCTACTCAAAGTTCCTGTATTTTCCTTTTCTCTTATATATTTGTGTGTGTATACTTGTATGTGAAAACATTTTCAATAGAAGCACATATTTTTTCATCTGGAAAATTTTGTCAAGTTTTGCATGGCACCTTTAACACACAGTTTCTGAAAATCTAAGATCACAAAGGAACACTAAGTGATATTGAATTCCAGAATCTAGGATTAAATTATTGTGTTGAAGTGGATGCTGGAACAAAAATCTGAAATTCTTATCTAGCATTATTGCTAAAGGAAGATGCCAAGGATCTGTCTTAAATCACAGTACCTGTAGCTTTTAGATGGTTAAATTATTTGTTTGTCTGTTTGGTTTTGTTTTTGTTTTTTTCCTATTCTACGCAGTAAGAAACTGTGGTTGCTGTTCAAATGAAACAGCTCTCCAAGATCACCTGGAAACATTAATCTTCTGGACATGCTGCATAAACCACTAATATCATGCTTGCCATTTAAAATGAGGAAGGGACTACAAGGAGAGATGAAAGATGAAGGAATTTTAAAGCTTTAACATTGCTATTTTAATTCATTTTAAGTATAAATAAGATCCCAAAATATTATATTGCAACAAACAGAACGGCCAGAGGAAAACAATGGGCTGAATGATCCCTCTGAATAGAAATGAATGTGATTCAACATAATGCTTCTGCATACTGTCTGCTAATCTCTTACTTCCTCATGTTCTCCTTATCAGACACTGCTGCTAACATCATGATTTTTATTTATTTTTTTAACTTGCAAGCAGAGCCAAAGATACAACTAAACCATTCAAAATATTTATGCTGCTCTGATATATATATTGATCCAACAGCCTACAACCAGCTGTGCTAACCTGAGCTCTGCTGTAATCTCAACCTTACAACTTTTTCATGCTGCTAGACACTACTTATGAATCTTAAAAGAATTCAGAATTACATACTTAATATTTTTTATCTATTTTCCAAAATATTAGATCAGAATGGAAAAACAGTGCTGAGGTAAGAGAGGATACAACTTTTGAAGAGAGCTTAAGCTCTTAGTGTTAGTGTAACCTTCCCTCAAGTCTGGGATAAAATCAGGTTAAGTCAGTATTGTTGCTTTTCACTGTTCAACTGTATATTTTATAATAATCTGAACACTAAGTCTTTTTTTTTTGTATGTTTGTTTTTGTTTTTAACTTACTGACTTGGAGTTGGTAAACTCCAGTAAGAAAGAAGAAGGTTTTCACCTTTCACGTTTGCCTCTTGCTCATTCATGTGGTCACTGTCAACTCAAGCTGCTTTATTTTAGGGAAAAGGAAAATGTGCGTCCAGCAATAAAGCCTCCCAGTGATTCAGGATACTGTGGCCTGTAATGGACATGTAATGTTCCAAAAGTGACAATGGGAAATTCCACTGGACTGTGTGATGTTTGCACCTGTATCTATGGGAAATGTGCTATACAGAGCATGGCTGTGCTTGAGCACGTGGCACTGTGTTATCTATACAGTCCAGCAGCAGCTGCCTCTCCATCCTCAGCTCATCTCCTCTTATACAGTGATCCACAAAGACATAATATTGGGAAACAATAAATTGTAGCACATTTCTTCATTCATTGCTTCATTTTATGCCCCTCACTAGAGTGCTGAGTCGCCACCATAAAGGCTCCAGGATCAATGGAAAATGAACCCTTTAATGACAACTAACATTTTTTTTGATCATGCTCTTTATTTTGGTGTTATCCCTCAAAAGTCTTTCTTGTTTCCCCACACTTTAATGATTTCAAAAGGCTGAGCTTATTAGGAAAAAAAATAATGAACCAGAACATGGAAATGCTTCTTAGCTTCAGCTCATACAAGAGAATTGGGCAAAGATCAAGTATCAGTTACCCACCAGAAACCCAGTGCCCACTTCAAGGTATCCCCAAGTATCAAGATATCTTATGTGTGAGGGATGCAATACAGCTTGGAGTATTTTTGTGTTTTCTCACAGTTTTTCATTTAAGTTGGTCTGGAAATCAAGTCTGTTCTAACTCTTGTTCTGTTTGCAGTAAGTAACAGAGAAAGGTCCATATTTGCTTTACTTACATTCAAATAATTAGTTCAATATTTGACACCTCTCCTAAATTAAAACAGTGCCCAAACCTACTTCATTTAAGAGATCACAGGTTCTCAAATCCTGTTCAAATATTGAAAGTCTGTAAATCCCTCATTCCAAGGTGTGTAAAATAAACATGCCAAAAGAAAAATTACTATCTGGCTGTACTTTCTAAATTAAAATCTCTGATTTTTGCTTCTCTGATACATGCACAGTTAGGGGAGGTGAGTTATACTGCTGTGTTATGAAGGTCTGTCCCCAAAGGAAGACAAAACTCATTTGCAGATAACAGTGGCTCAGTTTTAGGTTCAGCGGGTTTTTCAGGATATGCTAGCCCTGGTGACAAATGCTGTGGTGGTTTAGGACACATGCTCATAAGGACAGTCATAATGGAGGGTGCACAGCACATTTTTGTCTGCTGGGATACCAACCAAAAGTGAAATGGTATTGCTGCCATGTCAGAACAATGAGTGAGGACAGGCGTGGCGGGGATTAGCCCTGTCACTGACACAGGCTTCAGCTGTCAGCCAGGGACACAGCCTGCTGCAGAGAACATGGGGAACAGGAGGGCAAGTGAAATAAGAGCATCCCATTAAGAATATAAATATTCTACTCAGGCCTGATAATTTTCATAAACTGGGTACATCCTGCTTTACTTCTGCCTTTCACCATACCTCTGGGTGCTTCTCAGGCAGCTCACATACGATTCTGTGAAAAAATTTCTGGCATGTGTGACAGAGTATCACAGCAGTGTGGCTGCAGAAATTATCTAGGCTGGCACAGGCATCCCCTAGGACTCTGAGGATGAAACTGAGGTCTTGATTTTCACAGAAGAGTATAACAAAGTTTTATGGTGCGTGCATGCAATCTTGCATTTGCAAATACCTGAGTGTATTTTTCATGCATTATCAAGAGAGCTAACTGCTAGAGCATTTGCATATGGAAAGCCTCCCACTTGTGCAGACTACCAGGTTCCAAGTTTTTCTAATTGAGGAAAGGTTCTAGCTATCACAAAGAATTAAATTTTATTTAATTCTTTTTAAAATTAAAGAAATAGTAAAAAATGAATCAGGGTACAAAAAGCAGAAGACACTGGAAAACAACCATGTTAGAGGTATAAATATGCTTAATGTACCAATGTAAGTTAAACAATATTTTAAATTTTATATCTGCATTTGGGAAAATTTGTCAGCTTTACAGAATGAAGTCTCTGCAGAATAGTGTGGGGGATTTTACTGCTGTTTGCTTTTGCTGGTCTACTAAAAGTATGAACCTCTATTCTGATATAGGATGATATTGGAAGAGAGATGAATCACAAATCTTTTGCTCATGTAGTCACTTCTATAATTCAGGGATTGACATCACAGCAGTGAAAGTAATCTGTTCAAAGGTCAGGTACAATTTTCATTTACATATCTTAGAAAGTACACCTCAGCATGAAATTTTAAAGTTTAATATTAGTTAAATATACAGTATGTTTTATAAAATAAGAAAATATTTTTTCTACTTTCACTAGGTATATTTGTTTGCTTACTCAATATACTACTCAATAAATTATCTCAGTGTTTCATAAAAAAAGCACACAAGAAACTTTCAGTGTTTAATCCCTGTACTCTCAACAGAGTTAGGAAGTTAAAGATCCACAGTTCTGTCAAACATGCAATGGGGAAGACATAGCCCTGCTAACTAGTGTGTATCATAGCCCAATATTGAGTTTTGGAAAAAACATTATTTCAGTCATTAATCTGGGTATCAATTTATATGCCAGTATTAAGAAAACCCCAACAAACAACAAGGAATAAAACAGAACTACAGAACTACTTGTATTTTGAGAAGAGTGCAGTTTTTATTTACTTTCAAAATTCATCTCTTTCTCCCCTTCTTTCTACTACAGACATACCTGCAAATGTCAGCACCTTTTATTTCCTTTTTTCTTCCCAAGAACAGGACTCACTGTATGCAATCACTTCTGAAAAATGGTTCTCTTCTCTTAGTGAGCTGCATAAATGCTAAGCTTTCATGAAGGCAATCCACATTGTGAAGACTGAACATGTTTGACAGGCTGCCCTGGAAATAGCTGTATCCATGACTGTTAGAAACAAGGTCATATTGGGCCATGAGATTACATATTTATTGTGCCACCTTGAAGCACATGGAGCCTCCTTGTCATGCTTGGGACTCCACCTTTTGTGCCCCACATCCCATTTGGCACACAAACATGGGAACTACATGGACCCCTGGCAGCCACCCATCCCTTGGGCTCCCAGACACTCCCATGGCTGGTGTCTGCCTCATCCCGCAGAAACACGGGTTGGCACCATGGGAGCGGCACACTGGGGAAGCGCCAGTGTGTCCACAAACCCAGAAACATTTCATACAGGTGTCTCCAATGCTAACTGAAATACTGACTTATTGACGTTGTCACTGCATGACAGGGCAAATCAACAACAGCAACAGCTTCCTTTTACTGACATGGCCACACCTGAGTTGTAATCCCAAATCAAGAGATGAAACAATAAGCTGTTTTAAAATATAACACCTGAATTACAACTAGGTTGCAGCTTTGTCAAAACTAAAAATACTTTTAGCAGTGCAATAGTTTCTATTTGCCCCAATGACTTCACCTGCTGAGCAATGAAAAACAAAGATGTATGATTTAATTTGTCAGGTATGCACATTTCTGTACTGATTATTCCAAAAGACAAATTTCCAAGCCATTAAAAATCAATCACTCCATCTACAAAGCCCATCCCCCACCATCTTTTCCTTTATTCTCTCCTATATCGCTCCACATGAAAGTGAAAAAAAAAAAAATTGGCAAAAAATTTAAATATTTTAAATAAAATTGATTCCTGTACCCATTGTTGTATGATAACACAGATGTAGTCAACAACAGTTTCTGAAAGACTCAAGGTGACTTTTGTCCCTTTTGTGTATCTGCAGTGAGCTTGTGCTACCATGTGGGGGCTGGATTATAAAATTCTATGTAGGGAAAAAGAAGACTGACCAAAGGTGCTGTACTAGTTCAACTTGCAGTCCACAGCTGGAGTAAGAAGGACATACATGGAGTTTCTCCTGCTCTCCATTTCTGAACCTCATGGCACTACCCTTCAGACACTTCAGATTTCTGGGATATGTGAAAAGTGTCATATGGCTTTATACCTACAAAAATGTCCAAGCACTTGGCTATATTCACATGTTTTGGGCTTTTGGATTTAAGTTCTACCACAGAAATTGAGAGAAAGACACCTGCTTTCCTTTCTTGCTTGCTTGCTTGCTTGCTTGCTTTCATTTTAACTAACTCCAGTGAGATGAAATGGATTATTGCAGCTATTTGAATTTTTTTAAAAATTATGATTGAACCAATAATATATTTTAGGAAAAAAGTCAAATCTGTAAACATTTTGGAAAGAAATTGGGCATTGAAATAAGGGCTTTAATAACTAACATTAACATTTTATACAGTATCTTTAAATTTTTCATAGAGATATAATTTCTTGGAACTGCATTTTGTGCTCTGCCATTTTAATTAGGGCATAAAGTAAGGGTTTGTTAACTTTCTTCTGTGAAAGTACTGAAAAAAAGCTCTCTGTGGTTCAAGAATCTTAACCTATGACATACATATAAGTCTTCTTGACATTTTGAAAAAGATTTGAAACAAGATAATAAACTAAAAGCCTTGTGAGAAGGTGATTAAAAAGGAAAAGTAGGGAACCACTAGCTTACTCTTTCCTTTCTAATCATGAGGCTGTTGTTGACAGCAGTTATTTTCCTCACCTTAACACCACTAAATTCCCTCCTGAACATACTTTTATTTCATCTCTAACCTTAGTTAGTAATTGTTAGCATGGTGACCAAAAAAAAGGAGAGTCTTCCCAAATGGCACCCTGAAAGCAATAAAAATACCAAATTATAGGTGTGCATTTGAGAAATCACAGATATTAAAACTGTAAAAGCTGAAGAGAAAATCCATTTGGCATAGGAAGCGTGGGCAGTGGAGCATGTCATTTAGTTATACTAGAAACAGAATTAGTTCAAAAGAAGAGAACTGGTTCTTCATTTATTCCTAATATCTAAAATGCTTGTACCTGTGAAATTGAAATTTAGCTAAGAGAGTTTTGCTGTTCCTTGCTTTTATCAAGTTTGGGGATTTATTCTTGTGTTAATACTTCTGCTTAAAGAAACAGCAATCAACTAAAGGATGACTATGTGTAAGGTTGTAAAACTGACAGAATTTAGGATATTATTACTTTGACTACCAAGAAACAGGGAAAACACCCAAAATTTTGACAGCAATCTAAAGGCTGTGATGGAGGTGGGAAGAGACAGAAGAGACACTCAAGAGAAAGAGGCATTTAAAATGCAAACTAATCCACTCTATTGTATACACAAGTTAATAAATATGACAAAAATTGCCTTGTCTCACCTGATCTAAAATATCATGATTTACATGAGTATAAAAATATCCTTTACGTGCTTTGTATATCTGTGGACTTTCCAAATAAAGAAATTTGTGAGTACTGTGCTAAATCAGGAAATAAGAGGAATTACACCCATACACTCCAATGATTACCCCTTTTTACCATCTCAGCAGCAAAGTGGTGTACCAAGAAGAAACAAAAGTAGAATGAGTTATCATATATGCTCTAGAAACTCCATAAAGGTAAACAAGAAAGAGCTGTTAGGAATCACAGATAATGAGAAGTTCCACAGGAACAAAGACAGGAATAAAATATAAATATTTTTATTGTTGAGCTGTATCCAACTGCTCAAGTAAAGGAACTATGAATAGCCAACCCAATACCATGCTGTCATAAATTACTTCAGCAGCTTAGATACACAAAAAGGTTTTAATTTGTCAAGTGTTAAAACATGGATTTTGCAGCTTAGTGGTCAGTGATACACTGCATTTGACTAGTGTCACTTTTTTTGCCTTTTCACCTTCTGGCTCTGCACCCAGCCCTGTCAGTCCCACTCACATCATGCTCAGGCTGAGCTCTGGGCAGGTTCCTCCTGACTGCACGGGTGCCCTCTGTGCTATGACTTAGCATATTTACCAGTTGATCTTTTAGTATCGTGCAAGATAAAGCCATGAAAAAAACCAAACATGACTTATGCTCTCATAAGACAAATGTCAGGGATTTTGTATTGCCCTGTAATTTTCTGACAATAAATGAATAATTATTTATAGCAATCTTGAACATGTTTCTACTGAAGATACTGAGATTTCAAAATAGTTGCATACATACATTTAAAAATTGCATATTTTACTTTCTGCATAACAATAATGGTGTTTAAGTCATTATCTGGATCTTGTTTATATTTTTTCCAATTTTGCTCTAAAAATGTTTACATGTGAGTTAATTTTCTCATGCTTAGAAACTGATGTGCATATTGCACTAGCTATGAGTGCAGCAGTGTTATATCCATCTCTGATTCTTATTCAATATAAAGAAAACAAAGTTGATGTAGGAAGATAATTCCCCTTGTCTCTCTAAAAGCAGGTTTTTCAGGGTGAACACTCACCTTCACATATCACCAATAAAATCATCAGCAAAGTATATAAAATTTGGATTAACTAAGTGCTCTATCTGTATTAAAGACTTTAACCAGTGAATTCTCTTTTGTAATTATTGCTTGCATATTCAAGTGCTCCCCATTAACAGTAGCAATTAATGACAGGGTATAAATATCATGTTTGGATTAAAAAGCACATTAAAAAACATAATAGCTGGGTATTCAGGATAATCCAAAACTAGCTATAGTGATGGCAGAAGTTGTAATGTAGGCAGAATTCAGCCTTTTAGCCATTGTATTGAACAAAGCTCTTGTTGCTACTGTAGTTCAGCTGCACTTGTTCACAAAAGGCAAAAATTGAAAGAAATTTTTTATTAAAAATACAAGCTTGTTATGCAAATATGCTAAAATATACTGCAAACCTTTAAGAATCACTTAACCTGTTCCTGTTCTCTTCAGTAATTCCATTTGCAGAGAACATCAAAAAAAGTAAATCTCAGTATTTTTTTTTATTTTTCTAATGCAATGTTAAAAAAGAAATAAAATGTAAGAATTCATCATAGTTGCAAAATAATGTTCCTGAGAAAAAGCAGAATCAATATACTGGATGAAATGTTGACTGGGAGAAATTTCTCCCAGCATGTGAAAGTATTCTATTGATAGATTCTGCCCTCAGGACAACTTGATTTTGTAAAGTTATTGTAACTGGAAAGGATGACAAAAATTGGAAGTACCAGCACTTTCTTTCAAATAAAACAACTTGAAGAAAGCCACATCACAGTTAATTTCTTAGAAAAATCTGTTTATATCTGATTTCAAATTTCAAGCATGGTAATTAATTAAAAATGTTGCACTTTTATCTCTCAACAAAACAAAAAACAAAACAACAAATGTTGTTATGAAAAGTGGGATATGTGCCTTCTGGACATAGAAATAACAGTTGTACAGCACAGAAAGGAAAAAGCCTTTGCACACTTTAATTCCCACACTGGTGGCAAAATGTATCACTAGTGTAATTATGGTGTTATTTCCAAGAAATTTGGATCTGTTGGTAGGATTAAATAAGCCAGAGGGACCTTCTGAGGCCATCAACACAGCACTGACTAAACGCAGAGCTAACTGGAAGAGGAAAGGTGTGGGATACATGTGAGCCTCTGCCAACTTCCACCTGGGAACTGAGAGCAACACTTCCCCCTCTGCCTCCTGAGTTGTGGAGTGATGCATAGGGCTTGCTTTCTCATCTTTCTCTTTCCTCTTATACATTTCTAATACTTCCTAATAGTGTAATGAGGTTCTCAAAGGAGGAATCAGACAGTCTTCCAAACCCAAGGACAGATGCATAGAGAATTCCTTGCCTCTGCTGCTACACCTCTGATTAAATTCACAGCTGACCCAGATCACCTGTCAGTAAACACTGGAGAGCTGGTAAACACTTTTCTCCTGACATGGAAGCTCCTTTACCTCAAATGAACTCTCCATAGAAGCTGTCAGCTTGCCCCAGAAAAACTTCTGTTCTTAGAGTTACAGTGGAACTCCAGACAAGGAGAATATTTGTTCAGAAGGAGCAACTGAGCATATCTGCCTGGAGATCTAATAGAGGATTTTTTTCTTCTGTATGGGGTGTGTTTATCACAGGCAGCTATGGGAAAAATTGCATTAGCTGGAAGCACATGGCCACAATAAACACCTTCTGTGGGGATTCTGATGATAAATACTGGCAGCACATATCTGCTACAATGGGACTATCTGCTTAAGCCTTAGCTAGCAATCAGCTTAGTTCTGATACAGAAGGATTAATCCATTCACAGGATTTTGTACCAGCCAGTGTGACGAGAAATGGCACAAACTGGAAAAGAAATCAGCCACAAAACATATACATATATAGCTATATGCAGCTTCACTCATTTAAAGATGTATAAAAAACCCCAAAACATTTCTGATCTTATTTTGAATTAACAAAACCCATAAATTTTGCTTTTAAAATAATCTAACAATATATACAAATCTTTTTAAATCTGGCAAAACGTTTTAGTGATCTTCTGGTTTTTCTCAAACTTCATTTGCATCTAACCTCTCAGGTGCCAGTTTGTTGAGCAGCCTTGGTGCTGTCCAATTTAGTACTGCACACAGGCTAAGAGAATTGGGATTGTTCAGCCTGGAAAATAGATGGCTTAGGGGTGATCTAATTGATCTTGCAGTATCTGAAAGGAGCCTGGCAAGAAGACTGGAGAGGGATTTTTTATAAGAGCCTGTAGTGATGGCACAAGGTATAATAGCTTCAAACTGAAAGAGAGTAAGTTTAGGTCAGATATTAGGAAGAAATTTCTTACTGTGAGGCACTGGAACAAGATGTTCAGGAAAGTTGTGGATGCCCCATCTCTGCAAGTGTTCAAGGCCAGGTAGGATGGAGCTCTGAGCAACCTGGTCTAGTGGAAGGTGTTCCTGCCCATGGCAGGGGTTTGGAACTAGATCATCTTTACTGTCCATTCTAACCTAAACCATTCTATAATTCTGTAATTTCAGGGTACACCCACAAAAGCTGAAGAGATTTCATGCTTAATAATTACAAAAAGGAATTTAAATTTTTTGAACAAACAAATTTCTTCAGTGCACATGAGGAAAAGTGGGATCTGGCTAAGGCCACATTGCATTTAGTTTTGAGTAAAACATGCATCAAGCTAATTACTCTTCCACAGAGGAACATATCAAGCTTATTAATGTCTTCTACTCTTTGCATTCCTGACTAGAATGAATCCATGGTCAAATTAAGCATCTTTGTGACAAATAAATTTCTACAGCTGTGGGAATGAGACAGGTGTGACTGGCATGCATTCTTGGTTCATCTTTTGTCATAGATGTGCAGACTCATTTTTTATTTAAGGACTTTGTCAGTAGTTATATATTACAAGATAGGGCTAGAATTTGTGTGTCAAAGAAAAATAAAAAAATATTTTTATGTACCCAATCTGAATAATATTGTTGCACTCATAAAAAGAAGAGTGACTGAAGGAGTAGCCCATGTGTGTTGAAATCAAGGGGCACTACTTAGACACACACTATTTAAAACTATGTAGCAGCCTACCATGCCATAAAATTAAGGGTATGACAAATAACAACTTGATTGCACATCAAGAAAAAAACTGATGAAGTTATCATCCATAATTAACAAATTCCTTCAGAGTACAACTTTCTTAGGCCTTATAAACATTACAAATATCACCTGAATTACTGGCATAGCTTTCAAATTGTTCCATCGGGGAAATTAATTAAATTTGATGAAAGACATATGGAGGATATAGCTATTGTTGGTATTTCTGGGTTCATTGCAACCTGCTGAGTTTCCAGCTGCTTGAGCTATATTTCAGATAGAGAAACCTTGTAGACAGAGCTGTGAGTTGAACAGGAACATAGCAGAAGTAATATAGATTTATAATCTTCCATTAAGTCAGTTTGTGCTATTCCAGTTCTGTGACTTTTTATTTTTTATTTTTTTCCCTACAAAAAGAGAAAAAGAGCACTCTGTGTAGATTAATCTCAAATCCTCTCAGGGAAGACATTGATAGAGCTTCAAGTGTGTGATCTTCTTCCAAGGAAAAAAGGGGATGCTGTTTCTTTTTCCAGGACTGAATTCAGCTTCATTTTTGCAGAGGCAAGAATGGAACAGTTACTTCTCCAGAATGCAAGCTCCTGGCCACAATAGCACAATGCTTTCAGTACAGCTTGGAACTGAGCTTCATTTTCCCACCTTTTCACCATTCTCTCCTTTTCCTTACACATGCTTGCTTGTGGCAAGAGACAGATTATGAAATGTAAACTAACACATTAAAGTTCAAATGACATTTAATTATGCAGGATAGTTTTGAAGAAGTAAGTGACAAATTGTTACTTTCAAGTGACAAATGGTTGTTTTCTAGTATAAAAAGAAACAGGTTGTTACTAAGAGAGTAAAATAAAAGCACATTTGAGATATGTTCCCCATATCTTACTGGAGTTATAAAAAAGTTGTGAATGATGTAATTGGAAGGGAGGGATCTGAGATTCCGAGTTTATAATTAAGAGTTTATATTCAAACATGGAGATCACAACATCAGACAATATTTTATTTATATAGGCTATAACCATGGGTCTCTCTATAGAACCTCTCAATGAGCTTTATTATTATTGTTGCTGTTATTTTTAACTAGTTAGTAAAGACATCACAAGAATTTCTCTAGTTTCTACAACTTTTGTTCATCTTTGGTCAAATCCTTCAATCACACTGACACTGTCATGACAGCATTAAATGGAAAGATCACTAGTACCATTGTCTCTCCATCAAAAGGCCACTAAATATGGTTTTTTTTTTTTTTAATTTTTGCCTTGATTGGATGGTATTAAATCCTTTGAACTTCAGTGCAGACACAAATTCTATCATAAACCGTTTTTTTCTTATCTCTTTCTAGACCCCAGAGCACCATAAGAGTAAATGCACCAGAGTAAATGCACTGTCATATGAAGTGTTAAATTACATTAATGTCCTAATATTTCTGAGTAATTTATGTTTAGAAAATTTATAATATAATAGTGAGCAGTGTGAGCGTATTCCAAATGCATTATAGCTTCCCTTAAAAAAAAAACACTTCTGGCAGGGTTTATAAATTGGCTGCTTAATTTGCATTCGCTTGAAGTACAGCCAAATATGTCATTATTAAAAAAAAAGAAAAAATATTTCTTTTTACTTTACTAAATGTTTTTTTAACTGATTTGGCTGGTGGTTTTTTAAATATGGGAGGCTGAAAAAAACCCCCACAAGATTTTCTGCTGTGTTTTAATGCCTGTCTGATACAAGACATACAAAACTGTCTTGCAGTTTCCTTTGCCTCTGTTGGGTGAAGAGAGACCAAACTGGCAGACAGATCTCTGAAGAAACAGCACAACAGCAACCAATGCCTGTTAAAAAACATCAATTTCATGTAGAGTCCATTCTTAAGGTCTGACTAATAGCTTTCCAAAGATTGCCTAAAATATTGTGTCTCATAATATACTAATTCAATAATTCTCTTTTTTAATTAAAGTTGACTGCAAACTATATCAATGGAACTTGTCTTCTGCTGCTGTGGCTGACTATCTAGTTACATGGCCTAAATTAAAGGATCCAGGTGTGCTTTTGAGGACAAGACATATTTGCTTTCTTGCCAGTATCCCAAATCCTTGATTGAAAGAACCCCAGTGACATCTTCACTTTTATTCATTACTAAACTCTGCTCTCCACAGAAGAGGACTTGAGTATGGAGTTGGGAGAGACAACGATGTGCTTAGCTAACCTAGAGTCTGTGGAGAAATTGCTTCAGAAATGAGTTTCAATTCTGGGTCAATGTGTATTTATTTATACATACATACATGAACAATAACAACAAGATTAACTGATAACAGAAAAATTAACAGTAACTGGAAGATTGTTTACATACAAAGTAGACCTGCACTTAAAAAAGTCACAGGTAGGAAAATGAGATTGCAGGACTAAAGTACATTTTGATGGTGCAATATTTATGTTTCTAGTAACTCCAAACTTCAATAGCTTTGTGTTTGCATTAACTTTTCTTAGCCAAAATCTGCAGAAAATTGTGGTAGATTGAACATTTTAATGGCAGTTTCAACAGATGCTCCAACAAAGCAGCTGAAGAAACAGAAAAAAAAGACATTTACTTGTAAGTCATTCTCTTAAATTGGAGTTAAATCACAGAGGAAAGGCTCCTAGTGCACATTATATGGCTGTTTTCCGTGACTGCAGTATGAAGGACAACATAATTGTCACTCTTTTCTAAGCAATAAAGCCTTGATTCAATGCTATTTAAGTCAATATGAAGGTTGCCATTGATTTCAGTATTGCATGACCAAAACTTTCATGATCAATAAAACAAAAATAAAATGCTTGGAAAATATGCTCAGAGGCAAAAAATGCTGGTAAAAGCCCAATTGCTGAATAGACTTTTAACAGGGGTTAGTTGGAAAATGTTCACTTAATATTTCTCCTGGTCTCTGATACATACCCCAAATTCTGCAGACAGACAGGGCTTTTAATGCATATCACTTACATGTAACCTGACTATTCACAGAAAAGCTTTTTTTTCATTAAATAAGGGCAACTTATATGTATACGTTTCTTTTCTCCCCACCCCCAGCCATAGGTCTGCATTTCTGTTTATATACCTGCAACATCTTTAGGAAGCAAAATTTTTTACTAGACTCTTTACATGCTTCAGGATTCCTATTTTAACTAGAGGGATCTGTGGAGAGTAACTGACCAGCTGGCAAAGTATAGATATTTCTGTAGCAGATATCTTTTGCTTGAATATGTACAATACTTCCAATTCTGTGGAAACAGGCTTAAATGTAAACATATTCTCCAACATAATTAATAGCTCTCCAACATAATTAATAGCACATTTTATGTAATGCTTTCAAATATTTTGAAACTGAATTATAATAAGCAGTCTTAGTTAATGTAAAAATGTGTATATATATTCAGGAAAAAAAAAAAAAAAAAGATGTAAATGTACATGCTTTAGAAAGAGGAAGGATGAAATCAGATTTCACAGTGACTGCACAAATATTTGCAGTAGGGAAATTCAAGTAGCATCTATGGGCAGGTCCATCCAAACGACCCTGAATTTCATGAGATATTTTCCTTCTAATATTTCTTAATAGATCCTGTTTAATACACATCTAATAAAAGGAAATATAAAAGCTTTTGTGTTTACTTTCATAATGATCCTAGCATTGCTATAGCAATATCAAACTGGACAAAAAGAGTTTTCAATTAATCACAGAAAGGATTATTCTCACATATAGGACATACTTCATAAAACCACGTATATTCATACTTTGTAGACTAGAAATAATTAATTTTCCACTTGTTAGGTGTTCTTTCATAAGTATAAGCAAAATATATGTGAATAGCAGCAAAATATTTTCTTTTTGACAGACATGAGAAAGAACCTTAAGAGGCTCATTTTGAACAGGAATGTTAACAACAGCTTTTGTGTGACAGTCAAAATTTGCTGAAAGTTCACTCAAAATATCTCTGACACATGCAATAATTTCTGCAAAGGTGCTCAGAAATGGTTTTATCTGAGATCATATTAAAAAATTCAAATAATTACATGATTGCTTTCAAACTGTTAGAGAAGGCACTGGTAGCTTTATGTTACGTTATATTTTATTGCTTGCCTCTGGCTCCTCACTAATGAACCTAGTTCAGAAAAATGCTTTATTTTCCACATGTTGAAAACCTATTGGCTGATCACTGTCAAGTGCAATGCAGCATGTCTGGTACATCCCAGACTACTTATATATACTAAAATATACATTACTGGGGACTAGTATTGTAGAAGCTTCTTTCTAAAAAGCAGATCTCAGAGTACCAAGGACATGAGGACAATGTTAAAAGTCTGATAGATCTTCTGCTGTCATTAAAGTGATTTGTAGACAAACATATCTTAATGATTGAAAAAGAAATTAATTTTAAGCATTGGATTTAGGAAAAGTGTGTTAAAACTAGATCCATATCCGCGTGAGTCCATCTTTAAAGGCTTAATATCTAGCAAATATCTTTAATTGAAAATAAAAAATTTTGCCAAATGGAAAGGCTCATCAAATCAAGTATCTGAAATGAAATCATAACATGTATTTCTATTTCTCAGGTCAGGCATCCTATTTTACAAATAACCAGTACTAAGCCACAGAGATTTTCTTTGGTTTTTAGCAGCCACTGATGGCAAGCAGGATGGTACCTCCCTTATGCTACCAATCACAATCTGATTTTGTTTTTTCTTTATTGCAGACTACATGTTTAAAAAGAACATTTTCCCTTCAAGAAAGATGGTTCAAGGCCAGGTTGGATGGGGCTCTGAACAACCAGGTCTAGTGGGTCTCTGCCTGTTGCTGGAGGGGAAGTCAGAACCAGACAGTCTTAAATGCAATTAAGCATTTAATTCACAGCAATTCTATTAAAATTAAAAGATCATTTTCAAAATAATAAACAAGACTGATGATTTTTGAGACTCTCTGACATTAGTTTTCAGCTCTGTGCTGATAGCACATGTTGCCCTGTGGTTACATAATAAAAATATAGCAAAATCAAAGTGTTGTAAATAGCTGTGTTAAACCTTCAGTGAGTCCTAAGTAAATATCTGAATGCAAGCAGTAAAACAAGGCTAGAAGGTCACTCTTAGATCCAGCTTTATGACAGACCTGGAGGCAAACCATAATCATCACTGGAATTGTGTTCAGACACTATTAGGAAGACAAATACCAGCAATTTGGAGAACAATGGATGTTGTATTTGAAGAATTACACTGGGATAATATTTTAAGTTGCTAATTCACCAGGGTCAAAAGAAGACATAAAATACAATATATATTCCTTATTTTTTTATTTGTTTATTGTGAAAAGTAGCTCTTGGCAAACTTTATTTTGTGGGAAATTAAAATAGATTCTAGAGATCACTGCTGTCTTCTGGAAATGACAATGTGGAAGAGATGCTATCTTAGTTACAGAGAGGGATAGGAAAACCTATAACCATAATCTTTGACACAAACTGACAATGCAGCCTATTTTTTCAGAATGTCTAACAAACTAATAATTGAAAAAAAAATAAAAAGAAGAAATTAGCTGGAACAGAGAAAAATAACATTCATGGTCAAAATTATAAACTTTTCAAAAGTAAAATGCAACACAGAATGCTTATATAGGAGCTAGAGGCTAAATATCGGTCTTTTGTGCTCACAATCTTCATTGTAATGTAATTTTAATGTATCTGAGATCTCTGTCCCTTTGGGGAAGTGCATGAAGGAAGGAGGGGGAATGTTTCTAAAGTAACCTCCAGATATGTATCTGGATTTTACTGTCAGAGAGGTATAACTGCTAAAAAAATTATGGACTTTATGCATCATTTAGGCCTTGGCTAGTACTTCACCACCAGTAAATATACCTTTGATAATTTACCTGATTTTGGGTGATGTTTTGAGGTATTTGAAATGTGTTTATTAAAATGTTATGGTTTCTTTTCCTTCTGCAGGTGTCACCAGACACATACTGTGCTTGGTCTTATGACTGGTCAAAGGTATGTCACTGAATTATGAAGTTCTTTGTTTTTCACATTTTTCATTATTAATTTGTACTAAAACTTGCAGTCATTTATTGGAAAAAGGCTGAATCTCTCAGAAAGATTGGGATTTTCATCCTGTCAATAGTTTTGATTATGAAAAGAGGCAGAGACACAGGTTTTGTCTGATGTTAAGACCTGTACTGGAGGTGTCAGAGGTTTTCTTCCCTGTGCTGCTCCTACAGAGAAAGTAAATTAAAAGGAATATGAAAAAGTTGGGTCAGCTATGAAAACAACAAAAGAAGGTTTGTTCTTAAAATCAGGACTTCTACTGCTCACATACACTGTCATTCAAGTATTTTTTTTATTTTTTAAAAAACAGAACTTTATATGAAAAGAAGTAACAGCAGATTTTTCCTTGTGAGAACAGATTCTGTATGTTCTGAACCTCTCAAGGACTTTTCCCTTTTTTCTGAGTAGACAGGTATGTGGAAATTCTACAGCAGTGTTTAGAGTTTTTAATAGAGGAAGGCTGTAGTTCCTTTGAGATTTCCAGAGTTTTATAGGTTTTAGACATTTTTTCACAATATACCCTTTTCAACTTTCATACAAACTCTAGCATTTGACTAAGTACTTTGCAATCAGATTGATTGTACTTCTTTAAAAGAGACTTTAGAAAATAGATGAGCAATCTGTATTCAAAATCTAAGTGAAGAGGAGATATTGCAAATTCCTTTAGTATTTTATTACTTTTGTATTTTATTACTTATATTGCACTCAGAAAATTTATATCATAAATCAGCCTGCAGCAATATAAATTTAGGGTCTAACAACCAGACTTCTGTTTGTTCAAGTTAACAACCAGAATTGTCTTTCAATATAGATTACTTCAAACTATGACTATCTTCAACCTAATGATTCTTATTTTAATACAATTCAGTTTTTAAAAGTTTTTATTGGTTTTTCCAGATTTCTTGTCTTTACTGGAGTGCAGTTATAAAAATTTTAGAATTTGATTCCTTATAGAAGACCAACCAACACACAGTAAATGCTGTTTCACTAATGAGAAATTGTGTTGTTGAAGAACAGAGCAGCATTTGGTTCCAGCCTGTACAGGCTGGAATTTTACATGTGCATGAAAACCAGTAGTACACTTATAGTTCTGATACCTTAGTTTTCAATGGCCTTTCAAACATAAAGAGGCCCTGATGTGGCACATTCATTGCTAATTCTCCTAATACATTTCAATTCACATAATCCACATTACATTATTTGAATATGTTCATACTTTTTAATAACCACCTTTTTATGATCCTTAATAATAGCAGAGGCATTCCTATGAGATGTCCCTAGCTTTCCAATTTTTCCTTTTTGTTGAATTGTTGTATATTGTCCACTATTCTACTAAACTATGCAAAAGAAAGAAACCCCTCCAAACATTTAAACCATAATCTTTTAATGAAGTCAAACCTATTATTAAGTTTTTTTACTGCCCCAGATTCCTCTTCCATGAAGTAGCTGGCTGAATTTCTTGGTTATATTCTCCACTTGCATTTCAGGTGTTCTGACTTCTGCTCTCAGACAATTCCTTTAAAGTCCCTTCTGAATCTGTGCCCACACTGTTTATTCCTTTCTCTCCCCTTTTCAAGACAGACTGTAAGCTTTTGTTTTGTAAAGGTTTTCTCACACTTTCAGCATTTCCTCTACAGGGACAAAAATTCTACTCTTCTTCCTGAGGCAGACTCCTGCCAAGCAGTTGGAAGCATCATGTAAGTTGTGTGTGTTGAGTTCGGTCATGTCTCAAAAGATGCATTTTGAAACAGTTCTCTTTCAATATTTTTGATGTGTTTGTACTGTCTAGAAGCAGAAAAAAAGCATGCCTGCTTTAGAAGTCTACACAGATACTTGAAAAAGTGTCAAAGAAAAAAAATGTAGCTCATTTACAAAACATGCTTCAGTCAGGGACATATGTCTTCAGTTTTACTGCTTAGTAACATTGGAATAATGAGCATGAATAATTTTAAATAAGCCAACCCTCTCAGCTCACCATGGGCCCCCTTCAAAGCTATGAGAAAAATTATTCTAACCCTGAAGCCCCTGATTTATTGAGTTGAAATAGTATTTTTTTATTTGTGTAAAGGTTTTATCCATGTGATGTGAATATTCAAAGATATTTGTATTCCTGCAGATCATGTGTTTGTTCTTGCTCAAGCCATATTACTGATACACTTAATTGTGTTGAGCTCTACTTCCTCAAAAGGTATGCAGCAGCAGGAATATCCTGGGGCTATTCCAGGAGAGTTTTACATGAAGAAAGCTGTCTCTATACCATGCTGAGGAGATATTCCCTTGTTGTCTAGGTCTCTGATGTTTTAAGGAAAGAGGCAGAGTTTTCTTATATCTATCTGGGTCAGTAACTACACTTGTTTTCCCCAATGAGATTTGGTTTTCCAGTCACTTTACCTCCTAGCACACACTATATTAAAGGCTGCTCTTTTCTTTGAGCAGCAATAGCCTCAGTACTGAGGCCTCTTTATTGCCCTAAGAGGCAAAAAGAAGATGGAAGTAATCATGGGCTGATCAAACCATAATATAACATGACTCAACAGATGCCAACTCAAGTCTTTAAGCCTGAAAGTAATTATTCTATCTGTAAGGGGAGACAAAGAAGATAAGAACAGTAAATCCATGATAAAAAGATTTTCAAGAGGAACCTTATCAAAGAAAGAATATATATCAGGTAATGCATTAGACCAAAGAATTCAGATAGGACAAAATACTCCTTCAAACTGGAATTTCACAGAATTTCTCATCTTTATCGGTATACCCAAAATTCTTTCCTCAGCAAGACAAGTATATACATACATCAGGGAGCACCTGTGGGCATTACATAGCCATCAGACCATGGAAGAAGTCATTAATGTATTTGGAACACAATTTCAGGGACATTTGATGTTGACAGGATTCTTCATATTGCCATGGACAAGTTTGGGAATCCAGCTTGGAAAATTAACACCTTGGGAGGGGACAGTGTCTGTAGCTGCACTTATGATAGCTGTTGGCTTTATCAGTGGTTCCTAATATTCAATGATCTTTGCTTCTGCTGCCATTGGGCTCTGACTGTCATTGCTGATGTGTCAGAGGTCCCATGATACACTGAAAACAAGAAGCTGAAGAAAGCAAGAGATAAGTTTTATTTTTGCTCCTTAATTTTTCCATCCTTGCTTTCCCTTTCCACTCCCCAGTTCAGCGCTCTGGCAGCACTGGCATCTCTCTGGCAGCACTCTGCCATCTCTCTGGCAGCACTCTGCCATCTCCTTCTGGGTGCTGCTGCACACCCTCCCCAAAACACATCCACCTGCCACAGTAGCCACTACTCTCTTTTTCTCCTCTTACATTTATTCTGAGTCTAATTTATGCTGTTAGACCAAAGAAATATAGGGATCATCTTTTCATAGAAAGCCCTTCACAAGGTTCTGGTGATTTATCTTGTGAAACTACACAAGCCACCAATAAATAAGAATAATGAGAATTTCTTAAAGTTGCTTTATAGGTAAGTTTTCTTCCAATATTATTTTCTTCAGGGATAGTAACCTTCCTTGATTTCTGTAATAGCCTTCCTGTGAAGGCTACAAGAAAGACTGTAGTGAAAAATGGAATGTCTGCTGCTCATTTTGTGAGAGGAAGCCTGGAGGCATGGCATCTCCAGAAGGTGTGACTGTGGATGGCTGCCTCCCCATGAAGAAAACCCACACATGCACTTCAGTTTATTGCAATACTTCTCCTGACCATCCTCCCCAGCTGCCTCAAAGCAAAAAAGTCCAAGATTACAACCTTTTATTTCAGAAAAGCTCTACCACCACACGTTTACCAGTGCCCAGTAACAAGACTGGATTGGTTACGATGGTTTCCTCTCAGTCATTACGTCCATGCAATGAAAGGAGAAACCAGCCTATCACCTAGAAAACATCCTGAATCAAGCACCCTGAAGGATCAAGCATCCTATCATCTGGCTGTGCAGAGAAATGTATGCATGGAGACTGTGGATGTGTCTGTAGGTCACACAGTCATACCAAAACAGCCTTAATCTAAATTTTGTTTATTTAGTGAGGCAAGTTTTATTATTAGTTGTGAGAGTTAATTTAAATTTTCTTAAGTTACAATGTTTATGGAATAATTAAAATATGCTAAGTATTTAATATAAGAGTCAATTTACTACAATCAAAATCAAAGTTACAATGAAAGAAAAAGATTAATATTAGCTTAGAAGATTTATCTATGATGTTGTAGCTGAAAATATGTATAGGAAACCCTCATCCCATTCTTACAGACAGGTAGGTAAACATATTTCTTTTCATGCATTCCTCTAGCAACTGTTTTGTACTTGAGACAGAAATCAGGTATGGAGATTACTTTGATTGTGCTCTAGAAAAATGCCATAATGTCTCTACATTTTCTATCCTCCTCTCTAATCTGATGTGCTTTTGAATGAAGCACAGAATGTATTTTTACCTTTTTTAAAACATAAAAACGGGGGTTGGAAAGCAAAGGTTATAATACTCTGAGGAGTGTATGAAATCCAGAAGCAGAATTTCAGTCCTAATTCAGCAGAATAGGAAAAAGCCACAGAGTTCACTTTCATTTTATGCCACAAGTTCAAGTGTGATAGTGAGAGGTAGTGAGGAGATATTAATCCCAAAGTTTACCCCACATATACTGGAAATTATATAGTCAACATCTTTTCTTATGTCTTATTAAGGGGTACCAGAAATGTACAGAAAATGTAGTACCTGCTTACTGTTTAATGCAGCTGCTACCATAATCCCTTATATATCAGAATAAAAATTGCTTAGATTGAATTTATCCTTCAAAAACCCTTTGAATTATATAAACAGGAACATTATCAAAATTACACAGTTTTTTTTTGTTTGTTTTTTAGGGCTCTTGCAGTTACTAATAGCTAAAGTACTAATGAAGCATCCATGTATACAGTGCTGGTACCTCTATATGTATAATATATATGCCTATATATAGAATTTATATCATATGTATTGCGATATTTTCTAGATTTGGATCTTAAAATTAAAGACAGCTTTAAAACAGAAAACATTGCAACATTTCCCCTTGTAATTACGGTGTGAATTCTGATCATGTTTCATTGGGTTTTTTCTGCCTCTGGACAAATCACAGATTTTCCTTGAGGTCAGCAGGGGTGAAAGCCAGGTTCTCTTCAAAAAAGCTTTCTTAGAAGCATCCTGTGCCATTTTAATGAATTACTGTAACCTTGCAACAAAAACCCCTTGCAATTCATCTAACCCAGCACAATTTTTTTTATTGTACACTATAACCAGGCTTGGACAGGAGAGATTGCAAGAATGCAGGTGGTTAAAGAAAGAGCTCCTGGTTTACATAATAATGGTAACAGTAATTAATACTTTAAAAAGAGCTAGATTAATTATAATTTGCCTGTATATAAATAATTTTTTTTCATTGCTGCTATGGGAACAAAATTTATGATAATTTTGTTGAAAGTGATGCAGATGATTGATTTCTGTTGCAGAGATTATAGCAGAGATCCGTCCTGCCAAACTTTCTGCATTCAGCACATCCATTTCTTTTGAGCAAGACAAACTGAAGGACATTTATACTGATTAACCTACAAGGACCAGAAACTGAGGTCAGTGATACAGATACATTCATCCCTCTGAACCCTAACAAAGCTCCCATCTATATGAAGTCCAAACTTATCTGGTTTGGAATTGATATTCCTCCCTCTCCCCTAAACCACATGTGTATATGGTATTTTTCTTAGAGGAATGTCTTTTTTTTCACAGCTTCTGAGATGCTCTCCATTCATAACTTGGTCTTTTACTAGATTTTCTTAGAGCAAAAAATACTTCATAACCTAACCCACAGCACATTTTCACTTGCCTCAGTCACCTTTTCCATAAGCTTCCAGAGGAGGCAATACTGATACTGAAATTCCCCCATCTGATGCCATAGTAATTTAAAAAGTCAAAGAGATGTTTTATTGGGAAGTCATGCATTTAGAAGCCAGTGAATTTTCAGGGCTGGACTGTTGTAAATGCACAACAGAGACACAGAGACTTCTTTTTCCCTCCTGCCAGCAAACTAGTTAATTCTGAAAGTTGTGATGTAGGAAAATAAAATAACTGCCCTTAAAGTTCTGCTACCACTGGCTTTTTGATGCAAACCACACAAAAAGTCTATCAGGGGAAAGCATGTCAGCCTCATCAAATCAAAGGTTACAGCTAGCCGCTCATTAAGCCCTGAATAAAGGATGCTCTTCTGAACTAAACTTATATTTGATCTTTGTTTCTTTGTTGATGCCATCAAGCAATCACTTTCTGAGGGTTTCCATAGTAACAAGTGAGCTTTTTTTTTTTTTTTTTTCCCATTTTAAAGCTCTTTCATGCACCTAATACAGAGAAACAGTGGGATAATTGGCATGAAATGCTCTTATTGCTTTCCTGGTATAATTCAAGCAAAGCAGGGTAAAGCATGGTTTTCTATGAAACTGGAGATTTATTTTCCCTCATCTGTAAGAATATTAAAAAACTATAATTTACTTACATCTTTGGTTTCTGCGTTTGCTCTTGTACATAGTCATTGTGAAGAAATTCCACTTTCTAAGAAATAATTGCCTTGATCACAGACAAAAGAGATCGTGCTCCTGCTTTGCAGTGAGACAGTTGCTCACTGACAGAAGGTAACCAGCAATCTCTCGGAGAAAGGCAGGGTAATACCATTCTCCTAAAATCCAGGGGAGATGCTACTGGCTCTAACTATTTTCTCTACTACAAAGCTCAGAGACAAAACATATTTATTTTCATACTTTTTGTTCAAATGTGTTTGATGCCAGCTAATAAAATCCAGAACACAGATAGAATCATGTAATCTGACAAAGTGGGGTAATATGCTATGTAATGGTCTGAAATTAAGATTCCTTGAAAAAGCCCTCACATAACCAAAATTGTATAAATGACCTCATAAACTAACAAAAAACTAACTTTCAATTGAGAGGTCTTAGAATTATGCATATGAGGATGTTAAAATGTTTTGGGTTACATTTTCAAGTTTCAATTACATTTTTAAATTACTATTAGAACAAAATCAACACATGTTGATCAATTAAATCCTGACTGCAGGTTGGAGCTCATTCAGGAAATATATAAAATGAAATTATTTTTTTTTCATTTCGCTCTGTTTACTTCTGCATCACCTTTCAGTGATTTAATTTGGGGAAAGCTATTCAAATAACATTTTGCTGATGGCTCATTTTTGTAGCTACTTCACTGCCCTCTTGTCTCTTGAATCACAAGGTCATGGGGATAAAGTGACAGCATTTTCTGATCATCCACATATAGGTGTATCATCATTTCAAAGAATCCAGGTATCTTTCTGAAGGGAATAGGGGAAGGGGGAGGAAATTTTTGCCATGTTGGGGAGATGGGAGTTAGTATTTGCCATGGTGGGTAGATGACAGTCAAGAAGATACTGGTGGCCATAATGGAGTTGAAAAGAAGTAGAAATTCCAGATCATTCTACAATAAATATGCCTTTAATAAAATAGTGTGAAAATGCTTTTTTAAAGTTTTAAGAAATTTGTATTTTGAGCTGCTTGCCATCTTGATCCCAGATACCACAAACACAGAAGTGTCAAAGGAAAAAAATAAGTAGAGTGACTGAAATGTCTTGAAAACTGGTAATAGTACCCTTGTTCCTGCCTAAAATGTGTATTTAGACAGCAGCTCTCCTAACTACTCAAAGAAATAAAAAAAAAATAATATCTTTGGCTTACAGAAAAAATAATAACATCTGATGTTCATGGATCATTCATGTTTCAGTCAAAGAGAAATGATTTGGTAGCATTCATCTAAAACACTGTCCTACAGATACTTTCATAATGAAAAACAATTAAAAGAAATTGAAAGAAATGTCCCTCTCAATCTTCCTACCCTAAATTTTTATTTTTTTCACCTTTCAGATATGTCAGATATATTTTTTTATATCTCCAGTGTAACCATGTTTGGCTTTGTGCACCATTTAACTCAGTTGTTCAGTAGTCACAAATCCTCATATCGACACATCTCTAGTTACTGAAGCGAGATCTTTATATTGCTCTATTAACCTAATTTCCTCCTTCTGTCAAAATCTGACCACATACCTTTTCATTTGCTTTGGATTAGTATCAGCAAAGCTGAGGATAAAGTGTACCTTGAAGAAAATGAAAACAATGGATATTTTTTTTAGATTTCTTTAGTATTTCATCCACAGTTGTCTCAAAATACCACACTTGAGATTGCCCAATATCTATTGTTGAGGTCAGCAGAAAGGTGGGAGACTGCAAAACAAATCAAAAGTGACAGTAATGGGAAAAACTAGAATAATTGCTGAGTGTAGCAGCAGACAAAATATCTGTACGATATAGAAAGACCCTGGAGGCCTTATATTCAAATAGCATTGTGTAGTTAATATCCATTGGAGTCAACATTTTTGCACCAATTTATATGAACAGAGGATACTTCCACAGTTGTCCTGCTCTATTTTCCCTCTGAGTTCATTTGCAGCCAGATCAGATCTGTGTTCTTACTTAGATTACGGAGATCTGTGGTCTCCTTTTAAATTTACTGCTTCATGTAGCAATCTTTTCTTCTCCTGCTCTCTTCCTGCTTCTACCTGAAGGCTCTCAACCAAATTATTCAGTTCAAATCTTCCTTATTTCATTAATTTGTCAAGATGTCTTCAATTTTTTTCCTCAGCCCAAATTAGATTGTAACTAAAATCTCAGTTCTTTTCCTTGTCATTTTTTGCCCCAATTTTTAACCTGCATTTAACTTAGCCATATATTATTAATTCTCCATGTTTTATTATGTTCAGCCCCAAAAACAACATGCATATTTTTTCCATTGGTCTTTCATGCATTATTCCATTACAACATGTATTTATATGGAAATATCTTGGCAATGGTATAATATAAAAAATTAAACAAAATGGAAAGCTAATGGGATAGGGATTAATTTATTTTAAATCAATGATCCCTGAAAGCACAGCCTTTATTGCTTTTTCTTTGCATTAATTGGAACTCTGATTCTTCAGTGGAATGAAAGGCATTTGTTAAAAATAACGTAAATATTATCTGTCTGGTGAATCTCTGTAAGTCTGTAAATGAAAAAAATATTGCAAATAACCCCAAACCCTGAATGCTCTGGCTAGCTTTGAGTAGGCACAGTATCTTCCTGTCTTTCTGTATTACTGTTTTCTGTTAGGAGAGCTTAAAATTCAATTTCACAGTGTTAAAGTTTGAAAAAAGTCAGAATCTGGAATATGGCTGGTTAAATGTAACCAGCTAAGTGAGGTGGGAAGAAATGAATGGAACACGTGAGCAATAAAAAAATCACCTGGTCACATTAAGCTTGCTGCTTTTCTACAAGAACTCATCTTACATGATTGAAAAGTTTAAAATGCGATTTAAACAGTATGTTGGAATGAATTTTGTCAGTAATTTTTGCTGGTGGTAGAAGAATTTATAATGTCCACATCTGTGCCTCCCACAAGACCTCTTGCCTTTCTCTCCTCCCCACCCTATAGGTCCCAATAAGGAGCTTTTCTTTGAATACTGAAAAAAAATTCTCACACTCTCTTTTTTTAAAGAAGAAGTAAAGAAACAAAATTCAGATATTTTTAAAATATAACTGCTGACATGAATTTCGCATATTACTCATCAATAAACACTTTGCCTGGGTGATATGCTCAATTTTAGTTTTAATGAGCAGATCTTAGACAGAAAAGGAAGGTGGAGGAAGTTTAAAGTCTGTTCTTTCTTTCCTTGTTTAATTTTGATGCAACCAAAAAGTCTTCTCCAATAATAATCTTTTATAGCTTCCACTACAGTTGTTTTTATAATGTCATCTAAGAAAATATTTCATCTATGAATATGAATTAGTCTTTTCTTTGAATCAAGGATATGTGTAAGCATCAATTTTTAACTTCCTCCAAGCAGTAACCCTCCTTGATAAAATTATTGATGCATTAAAATCATGTCTGTGCACCTTTTACTGGTAAATATTTATACAGATATCTGACAATATTGCTTTTTAACATGTTGTTATTAGATAAATAAAATTCACTTTGGCAAGAAATGTCACTTAGCTAATAAAGCATACTTATGATAAGATATTCTTTTTATGATGTAATGAAGACAGAGCTTAAGATATTTGGCAAACCAACCCTGCCTAACAGTGGTAAAATACTGCACAAACTGCGGCAAGTTAGATGAGAGAGAGTAAAATTTGCACAGCTCATGCCTACAATAATAAATTAGGATCAAGGTGTTACAAAAATGTTCTTGAGGACACAGCAAAGGTGTCTAGCATTCCTGAAACATACCAGAAATAAAGACCATTGACTGTGCCAAAGAAGGAAAAGATTTATTAATGGGTTAGCTGTAGATTAGGGGGTTCAATTCTACTGCCTAAACATTCGTGTCTAGGGCTACTTGGATGATTTATGGCATCTGAGACATTCACACAATGCCAAAAAATATGGCACAGCACCTCTGGGTAACCTACAACCTTCTGGAGCACCCTGTTGAAGCCAAGACCATCTTATGAGGCTCCAGGAAAATATCTAGGCAAGTGAACCCTGCCCAAAGAGTTTATATTCAAACCTCTCTCTGATGACTGCCATTGTTGTCTAGCATTTTTGTATATAGCGTCATTGTTTCTAAGTGCTCCCAAATTTAACTCTCAGGTCTTGGCCCTGCAAGGCTGTGATTGACTGCAAGAGGAATTATGTGGAGACAGAAATGATGTGTGATTGAATTTGTAAATATGCTCAGAGAGGCCACTCTGTGTTAGTACATAATCACAGCTGTGTGTATTAAGAAATTGTCTGGATAAAAGAGAAAAAAAGTATCATAACACTTTCAAATCAGCAATCCTTCTCTTTACTAAAGACAAAATGCAGTTGAAAGTGTTTCATAAGTTTTACATTATTTCTGTTGGTTTTCACTCTGCCCAAGTGTTTGTATCCAGAACAATATACAGTTTGCAAGATTTCATGAAGACCTTGTGTATTCATCAAATGCTGCATTAAGATAAAATTGCTACATTCACAACATTTGCATCATCCAGTAATTTAGGAAAAAAAATCAAAAGAATTTTTTTTTTTTCTGGAGGTGTTTGATTTTAAGAAAACTATTTGGCTGCTTCTCTTTTCTATTATCTTCTATATTTTTGCTGACCCGTTTTACTTTTCTTCAGCACTATCAGACAGTAATGACACTTCACCACAAAAGATTCTTTTTAGATAGCAGGAGAAAGCCCCTATGGTACTGCTCCTACTTTCACCATGGGTAATTTTTTCTTATTCAATGAAGCTTTTTCACTAGGATTTCATCTGTCTCATTGTTATAGCAGCATTTATCTTTAGTCTTTAAGGAATTCACCGTCAAGCTTCCCTCATTAGATTGTGCTCTTTTTATCAGATGTCACTATGAGAATCTAACAATATGATCACAAAGGTATTAAACAAAGATTGACACCTTCTTTCTCAGGTAGAAGCCCAAAATGGCTGTTCCTCATGGCCCTTGCCCAATTCCCAGCATGTTCTCATTCCTCCAACAAGAACACTAGAAATACATTTGGATATTTTTCTGTGACTAATAATTTCCCAAGGTTTAATGTGTCACTTCCTACAAATATAAGTTTGGAATCAACATGTGCTTGTCTAAAAATAAAATTTTTATCTATTATTAAAGAGAGGAACTTCAAAACATGAAAAAGGTTTAGAAGAAAAACTCCTAAATCAACCAAGTAGAGTTACTTTAAAACTGTCCTTGAACACATGAAAATTGGAGGGGAAAAAGAGCCACAAGTAACCCATTTTCTCTGTCTAGATGTTAAAAGAGTCATGGACATACACTGTAACAACAGAGATTTAAATCAGTTCTTTAGAAACTGAGTTTGTTACTGGTAAGCATAAGAAGGCTTGCTAAAGGATTGAAAACAGGTTAGGTATCTCAGAGGAGCCTTCCTAGGAGATGGATAAGATAACATCTTGTAGTTTTTTCACAAGCCATATTTGTGATCACATATGCCCAAGATAAATATCAGTTGTCATAAGATTCAGCACTGGCCAAGATTTTGTCCATGTTAGTCCTCCAGCCACCCTAATATTAACAGAATATTTCAGGCAGCGGGAGACTGGAATGTCATGGGCTACTTAACCCAGCAAGTTTTAAGCATGTAATGTCCTGAAACCTACTTTTAAGGAATCCTGAAAAATGAACCTCTGCTCTTAACACTGGAGCAGCTTTTTCAACTGGGAATGAATGAGACCTCCAGTGGCTAACCCAGCTCTGGTACTTTTGAGCTACAGACTTTGATCTGATAACTCAGGCACCTATAGATACACATTTCAGAATTACACTGTGTCCTCAATTACATTTGAGTAACTTCCACTAATCCAGAGCAGCTGAACACATCTGTAGCCTGAACAATATGCTGTAAACTTGAACCTTCACTTTACAATTCAAAATGATCATTTTGCACCAAGAGTTGCCCCACAGCACCAGTTCAAAGATTGGCAGGGGCTCTAGAGTTTGATACTTTCACAGCTTTAACCCCCTCCTTATTGTCCACACTGTCTTTTATAACCCTCAAGTGAAACTTGACTAGTTCTATTACTTTTTCTATTCCAAAAGCAAGCACTACAGTTATGAATGCCTGATATTTCTTCCTTGTCTCAAAATAAAAAATGAACACAGTAAGTACAGCTTCCTTTAGACTGGTAGCGATAGCATAAAGCTTTCTGTTCCTTCATCTGAGGAATATTTAGCTGTTATTTTAAACCAGGTACAATAAGATATTCCTCTCTGAAATGTCTGAAAAAAAATCAATTAAATTTCAGGCTCAGAGTTAGATATTCCATATGGTAGTTTCTAAAGTAGAAAAAACATCTTCCCTTCTGCTTTGGCATGTGGAAAAGGTGGACAATCAATCTCAGATGAATGGTATTCTAGCTCTTTTCATTTACTTTACACATTCCTTAGATCCAAGTGTGTTCCTCCCATCTTAGATTAGTTTCTTTCCTAATCCATCTCAGCTCTTGACAGATTTGTTCCTGGCCAGTATCCTTTTGGTTTTGAGCAATTTTAATGTTTTGTTTTGGTTTTCCTAAGTCCAAGCTTCTTTTCACTTTAACTTTATTTTATCCAGGTCGTTTTTATTTTGTCCATTTTACCTATCCCTGACAAAATTTAATTTGTTTTTCTAAATGCTTTTCTTGCTAGTTGGGCTGGGACTTTCATAATCTTGTATTTTATCTTGCTGAGGTTTTTACCATCCAGTAGCAATACTTATTTACTTTTGCTCTACTTCTAAACCTCTGTTTAACAATAGAGACACTCTTAATAGATGGTCTGCGTCAAGTTTCACAGATCATGGACTAAGCACACTTTCTTTCCATTAAAAAGAGTTAGGTCTGTGTTCCAAATTTTTTGTGCAAATATAAATCAATTCCACACAAAACCATATTTTCTTTAGAATTTACATTATTATAGTAAAGAATGCAAATGATGTATAACGTATATAAATTATGTTAATTTTTCCAATCATTAAACTATGTCTTGGCAATTCAATTTATAAGCATAATACTATTAAACATTCCTTGTACTTTATTATAATACAGTAATCCTTTAAATGATCTTAATCTTTAATATATTGCACAACATGCCAAAGTTAGAGTTCACAGAATTTCCTAAGTAGAGGACAAACATAGCCCTGTAGTTGGAACCATATTCATTAAATATCAAAATTTAGAGCAATATCTATTGGATATACGAGAAATATTTTTTATCAATTATCAGTTGACAATTAACAATTTTATCAATTTAATTATGAGTACACTAAAAATTTAGGTAGGTCTTTGAAACAATCCTAATGTGTCTAGAATTAACATTTCAAAATGTAATACTTTTTGTTCAGTTGATAATTCTTTAATTCTTGTGGAAAACTGCCAGAAAGACACTAAATGTGTAGATTTTATTCCTTGTTGCTAATTCTGAAATAAGTCATGGTGCCTCTAACATGCACCAGTTTCTATCATCTCAGAGCTGATAAATCTTCAGGATACTGCAAACGTAGAACAGTAGACAAATACCAGACGTGAGGTCAAAGCAGCTGTACTGAATTTAAAAAAAAATAGGCTTTTCACAGACTACCAAGTGCTTAATTATGTACAAAGTGCTTAATTGTGGATTTAATACAAAACTTTCATACATATAATTTCTAGAGAAGCAAAGTGCTGAATATTGGTTATCATTGGTTTTCATGAGAAATTTAAGAAAGTTCTATCAATCTTTCTTGATTCTGCTTAAGTTACAAAATCATTCCACCTCAATATAGAAAATTGTTTTGCACAGGATTTACACCCACAGTGTCATATTCTCCAAACATTATATCTGTTTCAATTTGATTGGAATGCCATGCAATGAAATGCTGCCCTGTTTTCCTTTTCACACTGGTTTTAGTTATCATTCTAATGAAACACCTCACCATGCTAAGTTCAATGGGACAGACTTCCAGGACAGTATCCACTCTTGCATAACCCAAGAACATTTCAAAAATACACCTCAAATTCATGTACCTTGACTCTGTTCAAGCATTAAGTATTTGAATATTTCAAACAGTTTTTTTCCAGCATAACCATTTGAAGAAACCATTTTCTGTCATCACCATTGCACTTTGACATCTTATTTTAAATTTTTTATATGTTTATTAAAACAGATTTAAGTCACATTCAAAATGCATTTTCAGTTCTTCAGTGCAGTGAATGTAGTCTCCTCCTTCTGTGTGCAAAACAGAACCAGGAGAGCTTGAGAAAATGCCTCCTGTGAATAAACAAGGCCCTTAAAATGTCAATTTAGGGCTCACAATGCAAACTTATGATGTTTTATAGCACAGCCAATGAACAGCTGCTGCTTCAACCTTTCATTTCAGACTAATTTTTTTTTTTTTACAACAATCAAGAGAAAGATGAAAATGTTCTGCTTTCTTTTCTCATTGTATGGCATCTTTCTCAGTGTGGGGGACTCAGGACAATTTTAGTCGTAATCAATCAGTACAATTGCTGGCTTGAGAGGACAAATAAGGCCTTTAAAAGAGATGAAAAGTAGAAGATTGATTTTTAGAGTGATGGAAAAAGATATATTGTAGCAATTCACCACCAGACCATGCTAGAGGATGCACTATTGGCACAGATACAACAACATCCTTTGAACTACAGGGAATCACAAAACACCAGGATGATTCCAACTTCACAACTACTCAAACATTTTGTTGTGGTTTTTTTTTTTTTTCAGGGCTCATGTGCCTGTGTCTGTGTGGAGTGGATACTGGGAAAATTTAACATTGTTAAATTAAAATTATTAATGCATGTGATTTAATGTCTTCATTAGATTGGTGGATAGAAGAGGGGAAGACACCTTTTCCATAGTCTAAAGGAGACTGCATATCTTTGGTGGGATTATGGACATTTTTAGTGTGCTGAATTCATAGATTCAGATTTTGGAATATGCTAGTTATATGTCAGCTTCTCTAAAAATTACAACTGATTCAAATACATTTTCTGAGACAATTGAATCCTATATGGAAACAATTTTTTTTCCACTATGCTTTTAGCAAGCCAAATTATTGGGTTTTGTTTTAAGCTCAAATCAAGGCTGGCATAATAACACAGTAGTGCTATATAGCACTTAACATTTTTTCACTGAAATGCTTAAAATACGTTCATCTGTTTTTGGTAAGGATATCGAACATTTGAAACACATTTTACATTAAAAAAACCCCCAAAAACTGGCTAATATCTACAATACCTACAAAATTTTACAGAAATTAAGAAAAAAATCATGGTTTGTTGTAGAGAGCATCAGAATATGCCTTTGTATGATAAGGTACTGCCAGATGAAACACATTGTCTAGTAAGGAATGTTTCAAAATCAAAAGAAGTAGAAATTGGAAAGACTACTACTCACTTTGAGGTTTTACTACTAAATATGACAACATATTTTGAATTAACTGCAAATGCACATAGCTCTGTTCAATGTTCAAACCCAAAAACCAGAATTATGTTCTCAATGACCTGAAAACTAATTAAAAAGAGATGCTTGTACAGTAGAGGAGATAAAGAATGCTTTTATCAGTTTGTGGATTTAGCAGGAAAAATGCTTTCTCATCCAGGTAAAGAGTTAAGAAGTTAAGTGAAAATGTGAAGCTAAGGTATACAGGATGTTTTAATAAATTGTACTCAGTCATGGGCAATGAAAACTTTAGGGACAAGTTTTCTATTCCTTGTTCTACAGCACCTTGGAAAGGTAAAACCATTTCTGATAGTATGAGAATAGCAGCTTCTGTAGACAGTCTGTTCAGAGAAAACACCAAAACTATCGGGAGATCTAGAGTAATTGTTGACAAATCTATCCCCAGATCACCATCATTCTTGAAATTTTTGGTTTTGGTTCAGCTGTGCCAGATGAAATATACTGATATTTTAAAATAAATTTTACCATTACAGATAAGGAAAGAATGCCTTTGTATACTTCAGCAAAATAAGAGATGGATTTAAGAAAGGCAGTGTTACTACTCACCTTTAATCTCTAAACTGGAATTCCTGCTCACGTCTTAGCATATGAAAGGTGTAGTGGATTGTTTTGAAGCTAATATTCATAAGATTCTGTTTAACTGATGTTGCACTGAGCTTGTAGGTCCCTCCTGCCACTACTAAAAGAGTAAGGTGGCTTCAGAAACTTGCACCAGGTTGGTCATTAGTGTTGTCTACACTGACGTCTAAACAATAAAGGTAAAAATTTTCCAAGTCCTTTCAAAAAGGACTCCTATTGTGCTCCCTCCTGCAGCACAATAATTTATAGAAAGGAGAATTACAATTAGAATACTTTAAAATGAGAACCTTTCCTCTAAATTATGACAGGAACATTAAACTTTGTGGGAGGCTAATTAATATCAGACAAAATATTAACCCACAGGACTTTTTGAACACCATAAAAAAATGCTGTCTAGTCCATATCTAAAATATGCAAAATTGCTGTCTAGTGAATCCATATCTCTCATTTAAGGCCTCTTACACATTTTTGTTTGAAACCAACCCCAACCAGTCCAGATTCAATTTACTTTACCAGTACCACGTAATTTTGAAATCTTTCAAATCCAACATCTGGACTATTCCTCAAAGAAAATTAAAGTGATGAGTCCAGATTATTATTTATTGTGGAAGGATACTATACTTATGGCCTAAATATTTTAAAATATGAGCTTTGAAGAGTAAACATCCTGCTGTACTTGGAATCAACTGCTACTAGTAGGAGAAAATGAGAATATTTTGATTTGATTTGCTGATGACATTGAACTTTGACCCAGTTGCATTTGGTGGTGGTTGACATTTTTGCTGTGGTTTTACTGGTTTCAACTGAGTGAAGGAAGGACATGGTAGTGTTAAATTTACAGTTGAACTTGATGATGTTAAAGGTCTTTTTCAAACTAAATTATTCTGTGATTCTATGGTTCTTTCACTAAATGGAAAATGGTGCTGCTTTCATATCTTCCCAGGAAGCAAGAAGATTGATTAAACCTGACAAAGATTCATAGGTGTTTGCAAAAAGCAAAATAGAAAAATCAAGATCATGTCAAGCATATGATGAAATCATATTCCAACAACTATATTGTTCCAACTTTAATGTAAAACACACACAATGAAAATTGTGATTGACATTTTCAGCAATTTTCAGTAAATGTAAAAATAAAACCATGTGAAAAACTGAGGCAGGTTTAACTGATATAAAGTTATTGTAGAAATCACTGCACTTTCTCTGAGCTGTACTGTGAAGAGAGTTTTCTCTTCTGAGAGTTTCATATGGCTTCTGCGAACACTACAGCTGAATATTTTCAACAGCAATCAAATTACACACCAGATTTGACTAAATGGGGAGAGAAAGTGTTGGAAATCAATACAGTGTGTGGAAGGGTCCAGTGTAGAAATACAGTCCTGAAAAGAGGATTTTTGACAAATTTTCTAAGTTATATACCCCCCACAGTAGAACTGTGCCACAAACCTCGCAATGTTCTGACAGCAGCAGAACATGTGATGATGTTATTAAAGAGATTAAGAATTTTAAAGAGTCTAGCAAGACACAGATCTATTCAGAAGCTCTTATTCAGGATAATAAATGTTAGTGAAATACTTTTTCAAATGTTAATGGAAACGTTGCTTCTGAGTGATACCAAATTAATAATGTTTAAAACACCTCACCTCAGGGAAGGGGAAATAGGATTATGTTTCATATAATTTATCATGCAGAAAACATACACTGATGTTCAAGAATGCAGTATTTTTTATCACTGAGTTCAAGATGAAGAAAATAATAAAATTTTCAGCTGCTGTAAATTAGAAGTTATACAACTTAGTTGCTTGGATTTATGGATGACTGAGTTTCATGCCATGGGAGTTTCTATGTTATGCAAAAATAAATCCAGGGAAATCATCAAGATTATTTTAATTTAAATTAACCAAACATTTGGCTCACAATTCTTAATTGTCCAATTCAGTGAACTTAATAACTAATCTTTCCAATAGAAGTAAGAATTTGATCTGTAAATGTTATCTCTGGCTGAACATACATTTTGCGGCCCAATTTTCTCTCTTTTGGTGAGATCAAAGATGGAAGTAGTTTTGAAATTTTCAATGGCCTCAATGTTTCTAAGGATGACTGAAAGAGAATGTACTATTCTTTAAGCCTTCAGAAAATTGCTGAAAATTGATGTCTAAATTTAAACAAAGAAGCTTTCAGGAGTTCACTTAGCAACTGCACCTAAAAAGTGATCTACCCTTAAACTGCCATCTAGGATCTGTCCTGAGGTACTAGCATATATAGGGTATCATGTGTAAAGCAAAATAAAATACTTCACAGGAAAGCAGAATTAACTTCTCTTAATGATAAATACATTGTTAAAAGTTCAATACACAATGCAGGCATATTTTCTTGCAATCTAAAGTTGTAGAGAATGAAAATAGTGGCTTTAGTATTTGAAAATAAATCACATGTATTTAAATCACATGTATTTAAAATCACATGTATTATTATTATTTTAATATTTAAAATTGTACACCAAGATTGCTCCATTCCACCAGAACAAAATTGTCATTGTATCTTAAAGGCTCACCCCACTAGAAGTCTTGGCAGCATTACATATCAATCCAATTTAAGAATACAGCAATTTATAACAAATACATGAATTCGTCTACAAAAAACACCATTAAAAATAAAAAAAATTCTGACAAGCTGAACAGATAAAGTTCATATTTCCTAGTAAATGTTATGTGATTTAAACAAATGGATAGGTTATTATTTATAAATTATCTTCTTTTTATAACAGTTACTTGTAACATACAATTATAAGATCCAGATGCTACATAAAAAAATACATACTTCCTCCAATCTCCAAGCTTCCCTTCCAAACCTGATTCTGCACATCAGTAAGACCTATTCTGTAAAAAACTGGAAGACATAGGTACCCTATAAGACCTATAAACTATCCTGTGTGTAAGTGATATGTACAGCTTAGACAAAGAAACCAGAAAAACATTAGTGGGATAGACCCATTTATTATAATCTGATCTTTGTGAATGAATGAACTAATTCCTTTACACAATTGGATGTAAGAATTCAAAATGTAATTCAACATTTATATGAAAAATGGGACTGTATTTGAAATGGAGACATGAGTTGCAAATTAAAACCCGGTCATGACCAAGATGATAATGTTCTTCCCTTAAATTTTAAGTTCAGTACATTGACAGATTGCAGATCATTAGAGAGACTTATAACCAAAATATTCATAATTTTCTACCCAACTTAGCCATCAGTTGCACTCCAGTGAGCCTCAGAATCTGTATTATGAGGAATCTGTTCTCTGATCATGCTAACAGCAACCTGAGACACATGAACCAAAAGGAATGTAAGAATGGAAGGTGATTTTCCTTCAAAACAGCTGTTGACCATTGACTATTGTGTTTGAACTTGATTTATAATGTCTTTTTACAGCTATGGCTTGTGGCCTGTTGTGCAAAACCACCTAGGCATTTTCAACAATAAGTGCCCTGTAGCAGATTTTTTTCCATGGTATTTGGCCCCTCTTCCCAGAGATAACGTATTGTGCTCGTTCTTCTGCAAGTTGAGTCTGCTTTCAACTCTAACACAAAAGAAATTTCTTGCTTCTTTACGTTAAGGTGTCATTTTTACTCATTACACCAATTTTCCAGAATGAGCAAGATAGATGGGTCCATTTGCATTCAGCAAGTGAATTTGTTTTTCCCAGTTTTTACGTGGAATTGTCATTCATATCTGTGTCTGTTTCCTCAGTGATTAGATTCCACTTTTTTCTTATATAATTTTCAAAATTTTCTTTTTTATGCTCCCCTTATTATCAAAGCAAAAATTGATACAAAAGGCTATTTTGTCAGTTTGCACTTCATAGAAAATTTGTCTTACATAACTCCAAGTACTTGTCTGGTAACTGCACTGCAAATTTGACTTTTTTTCTTCTTTTTCTCTCAGTAATGTTGCAAATCTGTATATTTTTGTATAAATGTTATGTTTTAATCATTATGGTTTTCAATAACAAACTCCTAGTCCAGCCTACTTCTAATGTTACAGATTGGTAGCTCCTTATTGCCCCTTCTGTTTTTGTAAGAATTTTGACTGGGAAAGACTTTAACGTCGCCAGATAAGTAAAACTTGAATTCCTTGCTTGCCTCCCATCTCATCAAAGAACCTCTCTTATTTTAAAGGAAATGTCTCTATTTCCGCAAGAGCACACTTAAGCAGATCAAAATGTGACAAAACAGTTTGCTCTTGCAACCTGCCTGAACTGCGTATATGGAAAAGAGATCGTGGGGTTGCCTCAGTGACTTTTGCCACGAGTGATGGCACAGACCCAGCACAAACATTTATAACACCAGGCAGAGGGGGTACCCTTGAGTTATGGTACTTTTGTCAAAGGAAAAAGAATGATAAATCGCTTCAAACTCTGGAAATTGTTCAGAGGACCAGTCCGGTCTCACAGCTTTGTCTCTATTGCCATCTGCTGACCGGAGCTTCCATTGCAACTCCCCAAGGAAAAGGTTCCTCTCGAAGCGAATCCTGTTGAGCTTGGTGCTTGATGTTACTAGAGATTTCTTTCGGAAGCGATTTATTTCACTTATGTCCTTTGTGGGTATGTGGAGGTTTTCAGTAGAGCTACTTGTCAATTGCCATCAAACATTACGAACTGAGATGTTTAGAAGATTCTGATTCTTACTGCTTTCAAATGAAGAAGAGGAGCTATGTGAAAATCTTAAAACTACTCCAGACACAGAACAATCAGGTTGTTTAATTTCAAATGAATATGACAAAATTATGCCTTGAAGTTGTAATTTGACATTGTAATTGTTTGATCTGCTGGTTTTTAGTTAAGATACTTGTCTCACTGAAAACCTTCTACATCCAAGAAATATTGTGGCTTTTAATCCCACTGCAGTTGAAGTGGTTTATTTTCTTAAGGTAGCACCTCGAAGGGAAAGAAGAGCATAAAATGTAAATACTGAATTTTCCAGTGTGGAAAAATGAACAGCACTTAGTGGAAAAAGAATATCTGGCAAGCATAGGAAAAAAAACCTGGAAAATATACTACTTTTGTTCAAACTCTAAGGCATCTCACCAGAATTTTAACATTGATCTGATTTTGATGTGTTTGTTCGTGAAATTGGAAAAACTGATGTAAGATAAATCAGAGTCCTTAGGTGTGTCTCTTCCTTTGACTCTCTTTCCACATTGTTGCATCCCTCCCCCTTTTCCTTTTGCTGTCTTCGTGTCACAGAAAAGTGAAGAAACTTTGCCATCTTGTGGTCAAAGATAGTCTAACAAAAACAAACTGCAAATAATATAGTGGTCACCATGTGGAGAGCTGCAAATTCAGTGAATTTAAGAAAAAAACCCAGAAATTAACAAAATTGTTAAGTTTAAACAAAGTGTAATACACTTTTGCCAGTTTTTTTAGAGACTAAAATAATAGAAATGGCTCAGAGCAAGAAAAAATACAATAGAGTGTGATTTTTTAATTTATTTTTTTTTTAATTTAGTTGACAAGCTCTGTCAACCAGTGGAGATATAATTAGTATGATCTTTTGAAAAATAACTGATGTTTTCTAAGCAATCCTTTGATCAAGTTCACAGCCTTTCATTAAAAGTTTAAACTTAGTTGAGCTACAGAAACTTGTTTAGTATGCTATGGGTCAGCAAAATACCTCTGTTTCATTTTGCCTGAAACCCCAAAAATGAAATGTTTAAAAGTTGCAGCTTCCAAGGGGAACACAGAAGATACAGGCAGCAGATTTTGCTTCCAGGTGCTTCTCACAAGATATAGTCAGGTTGTAATAGTCACCTCCCTGCTTTAGGAGTGGTCCCCAAGGAGTGAAAATGTCCAGATGATGATCTGGAAACTCGATGAGGCAGATCCTCTCTCTGCCTTTCCACTTATTACAGTGAACAGATAAAAAGGTCATATCTGTGCTGTGGTGATTTGTGTCTGCTAAAATGCTAGTCAAAATTTATGTCTAATTTATGGAAGCAGCCAGTCTTATATTCCCCTGGCCCTTCACAATAGAGACATAAATTTGGAGTCATGAGAGTTACACATCGTTCTTTTTTTGCTTGAAGAAGTTAAAGTTTTCTCCACTGCTTTGATCTTGTAATTTTTTTCTCTGAGGCTTGCAACAAATTAATTTGGGTTTTGCATACAAACTCATGCAGTTATTGTCACTGTTCTGTTAGGAAGGAAAAATTCCTTAAATATATATATATATATATATATATATTTTTTTTTTTTTTTTTAAATTACAAGCTTCTTCAAATGAAGAAGCCTCTGAATATTGATGTTTACTGGCAGTGATATGTAATTGAGAATTTCTGGATGTTGAAGACTTCTTAACAACCCATAGAGGGTACCTAAGAATGAAACCCACTTAGGAATTTTCTCTTGCATCAAAGGCTATCATGGAATAGCTCATGCCAATACAATTGAACACTTTTATACCCACACAAAGTAGCTGTAACCAGAGTAGCTATGAAAATGGTCCTTGACTAGAGATTTTTTCCAAAACATGCCTTTGTGTTGCCAGATTAGTGATAAGCCTAAACCATTCCAGGATGATTCTTAAAACTTGTTCTCTGGATGATATAGGTCCTGAGCCTGGGAACATTCCCTGGTTCAGCTTAATTACTATTAGGTGTGGCCAAACATTTTCACCTCCATTTTATAGCAGTGAATTTGGCTCTGAATCCCAAAGACAAACACTGAATTATGAATTATTCACTTATTCATAAAAAACATATAATGCCCATTAATTGTAATGAATTTTCTGTCTCAAAAAACATCAACAGGATTCTACTTGTGCTCTGTTACCTACATGAAGAGAAAAAATGGCTGAGGAGAATTTCTGGAGGAGAATTCAGGAGAGTTCAACATCTATTGAATTAGGAAAAGAAGCATATATGTGGCATGGCTCAAAAGGTTCTTGGAAGGTTCTTTAATATTTCCATTATTTCTATTTCTATTATTTCTATTTCCATTTCTGTTTCTGTTTCTATTCCTCTTTAATATTTATCATAACACTGTAGCTAAAATTAGGACATGAAAGCCTAAACTTGACATGTAACATTTGAGTTCTGCTCAGGTGAGACAGAAAAAAAAATTAAAACTCCATGTTTGTTAACAGTAGAGAACTTTTATATAATTTAAAAAAGACACATTGTCAGTAAAATGTTGAAATAATTCACAATAAAACCTGGATCCATTCTACCCTACCTGAAGGCAATGGCATGTAGGGCAAGACAGCAGTTTTATTTCTAGGAAATTTACATGATTGATGAAATTTCTCTTACCAAATTAAAAGCACACTGTTGAAACTGAAGTATAGTCAACTTTTTTTGCAATCAGAGGAAACAGTCATTATCATGAAGCAAGTCTTAAGAAAGGGTGACAAAGGTTATCTTTGAATTGAAGGTTTAATTTAATGTACATCCTAAAAATTAGCTTCTTTGCATGCATATTAAGAGTTAGATAGAATGAACCTAAGCAGTAATATTCAAGCTTCAAAACCTGTCTTAGCTGCTCCACCAGTGACATATCTGAAGAATTATTTTGAAAGTTGTGAAGCCTAATTTCTTATGAAAAAAAATTACGATAATAGCAACCATGAATAGATATAAATAGGAGTATATTTTTTTATGACTCCTTTATAACCATTGTTTGCAACATATAAAAAACAGCCTGAGAGGTTCAGACAGTATCTCCCAGAAAAAATGTCCCTGTGGTCTTGGCTATTGAAAACCAATTTTATCATGGGAAGTATTGTACAAGAGGATGGCAGGTTCTGCCAGGATTCTGCATGCCTGGAACAGAGCAGGGTGGGGGGAATAGAAAAGAACTGAGTAGGGTTCTGGGCCCCTCCTCTGCCTTACCTCACTGGGGCCCCAGGGACTCTATAGAGCACCAAACATGTACTAATTTTAATTTATTCTTTCCCTAGGGAACAGCTTAGCTGTTCCATTTATTGTGGAAGCTAAAGGATTTACAGCAGTGTATGCCAGAAGTATGGATCCAAAATCTGTGGTCAAGGCATGTGTTGTGACAGGTTCTTAACCATAGGAAAAGGTTATGTCACCAAGTTTTCATCTGAAAAAATCTAATTGTAGTAGAGAAATGCTTCCTGACATATTCCATCAGTTTTGCTCTTTCAGTGATTAGGATCATTGTGAAATAACAAGCAAGCCATGGAACTTGCCTAGACCATATAGAGACTCACAGCCTAGGCTGAAGATGGCTTTTGATTATATACCTATGCACAATTACTCTTGCCAAGAAACTGAGCAAAATTCTATATTTCCACTAATCTCAACATATTTTAAGAAGTTTTTATTCAAAGACCATTTTCAGTAACTAAAAACTATGCTGCCACATGAATAACTTACAGTTCTTTAAATCGTTATGTCTGTCTGTTAGGCTAGGAAGAGTTTTGTTTGTTGCTAAGAGGGAAAGCTTCCTAAAATAAATGTATTTTATGAAAGCTTAGAAAAATTTCCTGAATATTACATAAGACAAAGTTCCTTGAGCACAAGGAAAGTAAAATCTGAATTCTGATGGGACTAAAAAATGCCTTGTTACTATTAAACACAGGTGATAAAATTATTTACTCCCTGTTTTATATAGTATATACTGCAGAATACTAGCAGTATCTTAAGAAGCTCACTGCCTTGGAATAGCACATGGAATTTGAGCAAAACACTATTTATAGAAACTTTTGATTAAGTCTATATGCTTTCTGTAAAATAACCTTATAATGCAGTTAAGATATTTGATGATATATATATATATCATATATACACACACACACACACACACACACACACACACACACACACATATATATATATATTCCTCCTCCAGGAAGAAGTCACTTGGGCAATAAACAGTTAAGCAGTCTAAAATACAATCACCAGCATGAACAACAGGCTTATTACTTATTCAAGGCGTTCTTCATAGCAACCTTAAGTATTTTGCTTTGACATATATCTAAGTGCACTACAGGGCTCTCCTTTACGTAGATTTCCAAAAAGCTTGTCCAGCCCCTTGCTGCAATGATGCAGGTTGAACATCTATAGAGCTTAATTTTATGTATGGGAGTGCAAAGGTAGACCAAACACAGAAAGCTGCAAGCCTCTGCACAGAATAATTAAGTTTGTGGCTGACAGCAGAGTAAAACTGAATGACTGAAACCGATTCAGCCATTAGACAGATCTTCATGCTGCCACCTGTTCCATTCCCTGTAAACTTTGCCTCAGCGTGGTAACACATAAACAACTAAAAGAGCTGAAAAATTTCAGTTCTAGGGCACCATCCTAGGGTTTTTATGGCAGTTGAGCTGTGATACTAAGGCTATTCTCAATTATATTTCCATTTAATGTCCTCTGAAAGAGGTAAAGTTTCAGAACCCAGGGAAAGTATTGACTGTTTTATTAAGTTTTGAAGGACGGAATCAGCAGATTACACAGGTTCATAGGATGGTTTTGGTAGGAGACCTTAAAGATCATGTAGCTCCAAGTCCCCTGCCATGGGCAGGGACAACTTCCACTAAACCACATTGTTCAAAGTGTCATCCAACCTGGCCTTGAACACTTCCAGGGATGGGGAATTGACAACTTCTCGGGACAACCTGTTCCAGTGCCTCACACTTTTACCTAACATCTAATTTAAATCTACCCTCTTTCAGTTTAAAACCAGTGCATGTGGGCAGACAGTGTCAAAATCATAAATGCTGCTGACCTGTCAGAAATTAAGACACCTGTTCTTCCTTTTAGGCAATATCCTACATACATTTTGAGCATCATTGCTATAAAACTTGTGAAAAGAATGCAGAAGATCCTTAGTACAGTTAATGGGTGTCACCATGTGTCACCAAACCTGTCACATAGAGAGCAATTTGGAAAAAGATGGTAAAAAAAGGAGAATCCCAAATAACAGTTACTGGAGAGGGTGGTCAGCAATGCATAAAATTAATCCAATAAATAATAAGAAAGAAAAAGAGTACTTTTCCTCCTCTCCCAACTTTGTAAATATCATAATTATGAGCTTACACATGCCATGACTGGAATTTGCTACTGAATTCACCCTGTCACATACAAGTGATGTGGAATGTCGACTTTATTTTTGAAAAGAAGTTGTCTGACTCATCTAACTGCAGAGGGCCAGCTAATAATACTGAGCTGACTTTTCAGAGAGCCTGAAACAATGGTTCTGATAGGGGCTAATTGCCTCGATCACCACATTCATGGCTCTCTGAACCCGCTGCTCTACAACTTAATTATTTTTCAGTGTAAGACAAATTCAGAATTCAGTGTGGAGAGAGTTCATTCCACTATGGCCAGATGCCAAACATCTGCTTCACTGCTCTGTTTCATCCTGTTATTTTCTCTGTTTCTTTTCTTTTTCCCCCCACTCTTGAATTTTAGTTCCTCTTCTACTTTCCCCCATTACAACCAAAAAACTTGGTTCAAAAAAGAGTGGGGACAAATATCAATTTTTAAAGCAGAATGTAAGTAGAACCAGAACTTCAGATTTGTCCCCTACACAGCCCAGGAAATAGAGATGCAAGAATGGGTCTGACTGAGATGTTGAGACACCAAGGATCAATATAAATGTCTGCTTTCATGTCACACAGAGTATAAAGAAAGGACACATGACTTATGGGTAAGGTCATCTGTCCAGTAATAGTAAGATTGTGTTGATGTTTTAAAGTGACAAACTGTTCTTATTTGGAATTAAAAAAGCAAAATCTACTGTGGAATGCATGACCATCTTTGGCTGTCATACTTGAGTGCTGAAGACAACACAGACGATAGCTGTTTCCTACCATAGAACTTCTTAGGTATCCAACACACCTGAAAAATTCTTAACATAACTACACTATAATTCAAGAGCTTATTTTTAACCCTGGCTTGTAAACATCACAGGCTGCATTAAAAGACATGACTTGAAGTGGTGGAGTACCTGAAGCTTGTCCTTGAAGATTTAACACAAATTTTGTAAATTGCTTCAACCATTGCAATAAAGTTCTTTCTGCAATTTGCCTCATGAACTGACAACTTTGGGACAAAAAGGCTCTTTCTGCATGTTGTCCCAGGCAACAAAAAGTTTCTGACAAACTGGGCTACTAATTGTAATGGGATCTAACTTGAGAATTAATTTATTACAAATTTAATTTTGAAACTCACTTCCAGGTACATTTGTAGTTACTAATCATCCACAGATTCCTTTACAAATCCAGGCTTTTTTACCCCTCCCCGAAGTTCTCGATAGATACATGAACAAATGCAGTTGAAGGTTGTATCAGATGATGGCAGCAAAGCACTTTGCAGGGTTTGGGCTTCAGCGGTGTGTGCGCATCTCAGCATTCTCACTGCCCACCCTGTGTTTTCAAGTACCACCTATGCTTAGGAGTAAATATTGCACTGAATTTGTTACAGCAAGAGGAAAAATAGCGAGCACATGGTTTATTGCTTGTTTCTCAGACAAAAAAAACCCTGTTGGTATCATGTGTAACTCATAACACAGTAAAATAAAACAGAAGGAAAAAAAGGGTAAATAAAATCAAACAAAACACACAAGTAAATGAAAGAGTGATAAAATGAGTCTATAATCCCCCAGACACTGAGAAATTTCTTAGGTATTTTTTTCTAGGTGTTAGAGTAAATTCTAACATAGGCTGAGGCAATAAATATTAGCTTCAAAACTAACAGTTTTTTCAGTATCATTGACATGAAAATTATCGCACTGACAAAAGAGGCAGGTCTCTTTCTGTTCACTTGCTAGGGCTCAGCTGCAAGACAGGAATCATATCTGAATCTAGAACCTGTAGGGCATAGAAGATTTTCATTATTTGTAGATGAGATTTCATAGTTTAAGAGGCTGAAGATGGATGGCCCTATTCAGTACTGTTGCTCTGCATTATGCTACAGCTCGACAACTGTGGGCAAATAATTAACAGCAAGGTCAGATATTGCTTAGGAGAGACTTGAAAATGTATTCAGCGGAAAAGCAAAGGAAATGAAAAATAGTACTTAATTTTATTCAAAAAAATAAATGGAGAAAAGAAGAAAAAATATTAAAAAATAAAAGAAAATTAAACAAAAGAGAGAGAGAAGGGGGAAAAAAGGAAAACAGCACTGAAAGCTGCTAGATGGCCTGAAAACTGAATAGAGGTCATAACATATTGCACTAACATAGACCAAACTTGTTTTTAGTGTTTCTTTCCAGTTACTATGCAGATAACTGTCTTACCAGTAGCTGAGATTATTTGAATTTCTATTGAGTATGAGAGTGAAGTTTAGATTTGAACTTCAGAAAAAAGCTCTGATTCTGCAAACAAATTTCCTGTGACTGCACATATGTGTTGGTACAAAGCTTTAAGGTGTTCAGGGGCACTGTGTGAGATCCCCATTGGTCATGCAGAAGAAATTGGATGTCTAAAACAGCCGATACTATTTAATCAAGAAAGTGCATATATACTTTCTAAATTACACTATCTGTTCACTCGAACTCAGCAAATTTCACTAAGTTGTCAAAAAGGGATCAAAAGGCCTTGTCACCTCCATGGAGTGAACTCATTGAATCCACCAGGGGTTGTCTGTATCCCTCTGTCTCCTAATTTTTCATACCAAACACACACACTCTCTCCTTCCTGACTCTCATCCTCGGCATTTTAAGGATGTACTGACAATCTTCACCTACACTTTTGATAGAGGGTCTGTGTCATCTCCCTCCTAAGACATCTGATGCTCTAATACTACCAGTACCCATTTTTAGGGTCACCATTTATCTTGCTTTCCCTTCTCTACATCATGAATATTTCTGCTGATCAGTTCCTTTCATAATATTGTCCCTACCTACTCCAGCATACTATATCCCAGTCTCTGACAGGATTTTGGTGGGTTTCTGCAATTCTTTTAGTTTTTGGTTTTTTGTGTTTTTAAATTTCTTTTCTTCTCCAGTGGAAAATGTCATATAAAGTATCATTACAGAAAACTGTTCTGAGACCACTGAGATGATGGGAAGTGTGATTGGTCTTGGATATGCAGAACTGCATCAGTTCATTCCTTGGTCTATGGGCAATGACATCACACCAACTATTTACAACAGTCACAAGGTGAGGTGAGCCAATCCAAGACAAAAAAAAATGTCTCTTTGTGGTCTGCTCTCTGCTTCAGATTTCTTTTCCAGATGAGCAAGGTCCTTCTGACTGCAGCTCAGACCACTTGCACGTGCCTTGGGGTTGGTGAGGGCACACAAATACGCATAAATGGCATTCAGAGTGATGTACTCAAAATCACAAAAAATGACTTTGTTTGTCTAGTGATGAAACTCTCCTATATTTGAAAGTCTTCTAGAGGTGTTTTAATAGATCCAGTCAATTAAATAGAACTATTTTCTCTCTGTAGGCAGCCCACTTTAAACTGTCACCATGCAGTTCCCTCCATGAAAAAGGCTGCCTTGAGTTGTGAATCAGACACTGTGTTTTCTTTGAGCTCCAAACAATCTATCAAAAGAAATTTGTTCTTCCCTTTAAACTACTGTGGCTTTGATAGCCTCTGCACTATGGCTTTAAATATCCAGTATGTCAAGAGAAAATATCCCATCCTCTATTTCCCCACTGCTTCTGCACCTGCATGGATAAGCAGCCATGATCCCTATACAGCCACCTATGAAATGCAATGGCATCTGGGGTAGCTGTCACCTAAGCTTAGCATAAATCAGTTCTAATGAAAAATCAATAAACTAGTGAGGAAAAAAACCTACTCTGAGCACAAATAGTAAGTTTAAAAGCAGAGGAGTAAAATATGCCAATCTTTCTTTCATAATTATTATGTCTAACTGCAAAAAAACCCATTTGAAAGTCAAGAAAGAAGTTTACTCTTCTACACTACTAATTTACCAAAGACCTCAGGCAAACCAAGACATCTTCTAAAATGACAGTAGCACAGGTCATTTAATAGGATTTTAGTAAGAATGTATACATGTACGAGTTTGTCTAGGATGATATTACATCCAGACTTAATGAAGATCCATAAACACCCAGAATAATATGCTTTAAACCTTAGTGTTCCTTATTTCACTAGCTTATCTCATTTTATGTTGTATACATTCATATATTTGTCTGTGCAAGGGATCACAACTTTTCTTAAATTTCAAATACAGGATATGCATATATAGTATATATGTATATATATATACCATATATGTAGGATATGTATATATAGTTCATATCATGTAATAAACAAGATTAAAATAAATTGTAAAGTAGATATGAAGAAATTATAAAAACACTAAAACAAAATATGCATCTATTTTTAAATAGAGTTGACAGAAAATAATTCTAAAGTATAATAAAAAGAAACCAGAATTGGACGTTGGTAATGCACTCAGTCAGTACCTGGAACAACTCAGATAGAAAAGAACCAAAATGTTTCAGATAGCTACAGTTAAAACACCCCAGGTACCCTGGAGAAATCCCAGAACACATCCACGACTAATGAAGCCCAATGATGCAATTTTACATGGTTCAAAAAAATGTCACATTTGGGGATCTCTGAAGCCTTGCACCTGGATGATGCAGTGCAACCTATTACCATATTGACTCTTTCATGTGCCGTGGGGAGGAAGCTTAAAATCTGATAGATACCTAAAAATAGATCTAATGTAGAGCCTCTAAATTAGACCATACAGCTTTAGAAATAATTAGGCTTATTATTGTCTAAAACATCATGTTTTAGACAATACATACAGGTCTTCATATCACTTAGAATTGTTGACAGAAATTGGTAAAGATTTACAAGGTAACAGTGGAATTCCAAACTGAAAATGACTTGAGAATCATTAAACTCTCCACAGTGACAGGCACTGATGAGAACCTTTGCAGACAGTGACTAAAAGGGATAAAATATATTTTCAAGAATCTAGGACAAATTCAAGCTGTCCTCAACAAAAAACAAAGTCAGGAAGGAGGAGAACAGCATTCCCTTTTTTCTCTTTGAAAGCTGTCATGCTCTCAGTAAACATAGTTATTTGGGTTTTTTTCGTGGTTCTGCATGTTCCATCTTTCTCAATATTAGCATCATTGTGGAAAAATTCATGCACAGAAAATGTTTTTCTACACAAGAAAGAAAAGATTTGTTTTCTATGGGCAGAGACAGACAACTCAGTGGTGTGGCATAATTATAAGCAGCTTATTTTTGAAGATTTGAAGGAAATGACAGATTTTTTTTTCTTATTTAAGGAGCAGAGTCTGCTATAGGACTGTGACAAATTTCCCACAGCTGCAATGAGGAAAATATGCATAGCTCTGAAGTATTACAGACCAAATGTTGTGAATGATTCCAAGGTCAGATGTTCTGAGTGACACAGTGTATGTGTATAGGAACAGAGCAAGGGACTTCTAAGCTGCATTACTGTGGTGAAAAATTGATATAAAATATTTCTGATTTATAAACTTCAAAATTGTTAAAGAATGTATTATTAAAATTATTATAGCAATGAGAAACTTATATTGTGCTTTCTGTCAGGAGACTTCTTTCAAATTTTGTTATTAGCTGTTACCAGAAAAATATCTCCTCAAGGTCTCCTTGTTTTGTTAATAAAGTCTTAACACTGGTTTCTTGAATTTCAAAGGTCAAGATTATTTATGTAATTAGTGTATTTATTTTATGTATTTAATTAGCTATTTTTTAAACAATAGCTTCAGGAGTGATGTGGTTATAGGCAAGGTAAACTTAAAATGATACTAAGGAAGGTTTGACCTTCAGTGGAAATCCTGAAGGCCCTGAAACAGAGCACACTACTGTTTTTTTACTGTTGTTTTTTCAGATCAAAGCAGCACCTTACGATTCCCAGAGTTGTATTAGTGATATTTATTCCTTTGAGACTGGAGGGCTCTTTGCTTTTCTGCCCATTCCCTAAGAGTCTACCGAATACAGACTTGGTGGCCATGAATGGGACATATCTGAGACATTATTATGTTATTATATTAAGCAATGAGTGTAAATAATACTCCATGTAATAGCAATGTTCCGAGACTTACATAAAATAATTTTCTGTTATCTATAAAATACACTCCTATTATACCTTTACAAATCTGGGAAAGTTTCTGTAGAGGTGTTCATGATTTTAAACTTGATTCAATCCTGCATAGGCAAATGATGTTCTCCGTTCCCATGAAAATAGCAAAAAGCCCAGTAAAAATGATTATTGTTGCATATCATGGATATTGCAACCTTGATCTGGTAGATAAGGTGTGAAGAAAAGACATTCCTTGCTCTAACAATGCACCAACAAGGATCCTGACCTTTATTTGTTTGAGACAGAAACAACCACGGTGTAGAAGGACAGTTCTTCCTGGAGGAAATGCCTTTGGTAACTCTGAACAAAGTACCAAATCTTCCGTGAAGGGCAGATTTAAAACCTGTACTTCTTCTTGGTATTAATAGTGGGTTAACTTAGACATTTCCCAGCACAGGATGCCAGCTGCTATAAATCCCTTTGCAATGCACTTCAAGTTATAGAGGAGTGTTAGGTGACCAAGTCAGCACTATGGGATCCCATGGGAGCTGAAATTCAGGTATTACAAACTTTCCTTGTGCCCCTTCTGGCTTCTACACTATGTCTGTTCATTCATTTTTTAACATAGTTGCATTCCTTTTTCCCCAAATAAGAAATTAAATGCACTAAAGTTTGCAGAGTTTTTGAATGCCAGAGTAATGCAGCGTCATATAAGTGGTTTGTCTAGGAAAAAAACAACAAAACAGAAAAGGGAAAATATCAGTTCCTGATGCAAAGTGTACCCTTTAAAATGTAGTAAGATATGAAGTACTTTACGCTAAACAATTCAGCAGGAGAATGTGTGGGGCAAGAAAGCATTCTACTAATGAGTGAGTAATTAATTCAGAGTGTAGTTTTCTCCCACTGAGAACAATGTACTTGTCTCAGTAGGACTTTTAGAAAAATAGGAAATAATAGGTTCTCATAATTGCAATAGGTAGGTATCCACTTTGGTGCTCGGATGCTTAATTACTTTCTTGCTTTCCTGGTGTTAAATCTATACCTAATCTATATCAATTCTCCATTCTGAAACCATTACCGCAAATGTCAGTACTCAATAGGCAGTTCTGGCATGGAGAGGTCTGCTTTGCATCATGAGGTAGGCAATCTTTCAAGCCAAAATTTGTTTTAATGTGAAGAGAGCAGCTTATAAAGGTTTTATCATCGAGAGAAAGAATAGCCAACTCCTGTGGTAGGAATCAATGTTGATCTTCCTGCCTTTTCTTTCAGAGAGAAGTAGAAATTGTAGGGAAGGATGACTGTTCGCAACTGGATGGAAAGTGAATATAGTCTGGGAAGTATGCATACATATTTTGGGCACCTTTGGACAAAAAATATTTGGAAACCTAGGAGTTTACTACTGTGAGACAACTGTATCAAGTAGACACTCAAATAAACACATTGAAATCTTGTTATCAGTAAGTCCTAGCTAATTATTCTGCAGCTTTCTAGTGCCATCATATCTATATAGGTCCCAGGCTTATAAGTTTGTTTCCTTCCAGAACCTAACATTACCAGGAAGTTCTTACAAGTTTAGAGGGATGTTGGTATGGCTATGAACAGTAATATTAAATTTTTTTCCTGTAAAAATTTGTGATAATTTACACTGATCAAAGATGATGAAACCATACATTTGGAGGTCATGATATGATAGAACTACACAAGCTGCTTGTGAGCTGTCCCACCTTGCATTTCAGTTCTCCCCAGGAATACACCATAGTGATAGCATTGCAATATTTTCAGAAGAACAAAAATTTCATCTGGAATTATTAAACGTCCATTAAAAATATTTGAGCCTATAATTAGTAGGGTCATGGAGTAAACTTCCCACTGCACGGGAAGCTTTGCACACAGCTTCTATACAGGAACTCTCAGAATATTAATATGAAGAAAAAGTATCTTCTTGGAAACACAAGTGTACATATGAACAGGACACTGAGCAAAACAAATTATCTGGTGCTAAGGATATAAACAACTAGGAAAGGCCATGGAGTTTTTCTGAGGGAAAAGTAGTTGGTTAAATGGTAGCCTAGTTTGATAGCTCTTCTGAAGGAGTCTACAATTTCTCCAGTTGTATCCATGTGCCTCACAGAGCTGTTTGAGGAACATTCAACTGGACTCCTGCTGAGTTGTGGCTTTGAAATGCCCTAAATGTGAAAGCTCTTTATGAGTCACAAAAAACACCTTCATGAGAAAGGAGGTCAGGCTGAGGCAACCTAGCAATAGGTTTCGTCAGACTTAGCTGAAATACATTATTGCACATTTAACAGGCTGTGTTTTATTTCTGCCCTTCTGGTTTAGGTTAAGTGTAAATGCTTCTCTAATAAAGTCAGCAAAGGTCATCTTGAAGCTATTATTGTCACAGGAAAAGTACAAGAAGCAACAATGTGCCTGAGCTTGCTAAAGCTAAAGTCTGCTTTTGGCGAATCTTGGTATTTCAGCCTATCCAATATTTTCCAGTGCTAATCCATAGGTGTTTCAGATCACTGAGAGTTGTTTTTTTCCTTGCTGTTGTGATACTTGTCAGAGTTAAACAAATTTGTAATATATTTTTCTATGTAGGTGGCTGACTTTCAACTTGTAACATAAAGCTCTTTGACAATTCTCTCTTAAGGTTATCATTGGGAAAGACTGGCTGCTGTGAGGAACAGGCATTTTCTGTTGTAAACTACTCATATTGCACTGATTACACTGATTATGTGGGATCTGCACATAAGAAGGTAAATTTCAGATAATAATATTAATTTTGAGGGGTTCATGGAATCATAGAATACCAGGGTGGAAGAGACCTCAAGGATTACCTGGTCCAAACTGTCTTGGCAAAAACACAGTCTAGAAAAGAGGATCCATTATCTTGTGATAAGAAACACATTTTAAAAAAAAACCAAACAAGTACATTCAATGCTGTATCTTTAAATTCCATTAATGAAGACAAATTTTTTTAGCAAGTTAGAACATACTATTCATTAGTAGTTAGTCAATAGTCTGGCATCCATTAGGACAGCACAGTGTTTTGCAGTGCTATATGAAAACAGCTTGGAGAACAACATAAAAATGATCCAAAGTTTAAAAAACATGATATACTGAGAAATACTGAAATATAAAATATCTAGAAAAGAGAGAACAAAAGGACATTAAAACCTACAAATATTAAAAAATAAAATATTCAATTGCTATTTAAGTCTGGATAGAATATATAAAAAAGTAATCATTTTAATGAGCACAAAGAGATCCTTGCATTACATTTTTAGGTTTTTTTTTTTTTGTTAAATACATTTCCTACAATGATTATGGGATTCCCTTTATTGGAAGTTTGAGACCTGAACCAGATATTTGCCAAGAGTGAACCAAAAGCACTGAACCAGTTTCAAAGTAGGGAAATGGACATGAAGGTGTTTCCAGGGCCAAATTAATGAAAAGATTAGTTAGGCCAATGCATCTAAATTGGAACACTTCTCCTTTTGCTGTTGTCTGGAATTCCCTCTGGGACCTATCTGTCTGTAAAACATTACTGTTGTGGTCTGCTTCTGCCTTTTTTGGGGGGAACAGTACTAATACTTCAGCAGTTAGTAGAAAAATTAAGGGTCCTTAGTCTACCTCCATCCCAGAAGTCTCTTACCTGCTAGTAAATGGACAGGTAGAATCTGTCTGTATAGTGAACTTTGTAAAGCAAGGCACCAAATAAAAATATGTGGTATTGCTGTAACCAGGCAATGTCATTTCTCAGCCAAGTTACTTATATAGCATTTCATCCTGCCTGTCTCTGAATCCTGTTTCACATTTAATAAATAAACCTAATCTGATAATCCCTGAATTTAAGGTGATGTGATGAATTTATAGAGAAGCACTGTTAACCAAAAAGGTAATCTTGAAAGGCTTCTCCTTTTGGGGGCAAGGAGAATCATTCTAACATTCATACTGAATAGCTTGGAACTACAGCTGAATGATTGTCTAGAGCACCAGCATAGGGACTTGGAGTTTTAGACCAATTTTCAGTTTTTGAAATTGAAGCTCTTTATTATAAATGCAAAATTAATTTGTGTAAAAGACAAGTTTCTCCATTTCCAGAGGAAATGCCCATAAGGACTCAGGATAATCAGAATTTTCAAGGATTTCTATCCCAAGTGCAAAAATGTTTTATTTTCAGTAGTTGCAAAATATGGCAGTATGTTTATAAAGAAACTACCATCTCTCAAAGTATGGTACCATGCTTTCATAGTCAGTTTTCTTCTAAGGCAAGATTGGTAAAAGGGAACCACAAGGAACACAAGTTTGTCAAAGTACATTCTGTTGTACTGGAAGGTGCTTTAACAGTACATTGATGGGCTCTTAAACAAAAGTGCTACAATTTAATTATTTTCAATAAACTCAGGCTTTGAATTGGCAGGAACTGACAGTTGCTACAGACTCAGCTGCAATTATTGCACTAACTTTTTACTAGAAAAGACTGACTTCTGTGGAGCAGGAGAGTACAGATTAAAATAAAATACTCATTTTGAAGGAAATTGCCTTTTCTATTAAGAACTACAACCTCATAGCCAAATCAGTAAGGAAATAATGGCATCCTTGGTATACTGAAATGTACAAGAGCTTCAGAAAAAAATAATGAAAGGTCATGAGGTCTCTTTCACATACTCGTTAACACAGTCTCATCATCAGGACGTTATTGCCTTGAGCACATGAGAACTGAATTTGCCTGGTTTTGACCCTGCAAGTAAATGCAATGGTTTGGTTATTACAGTACCCTTCAACTCATGGTGGCATTCTAAGTGAACATTATTATTGTTCTTCATGAACAGGCATCTTTTTTTTTCTCTGAAATAATTAAATTTTTTTAAAACATAGGGAGACATAAAATTTTCACTGCCTCTTTCTTACTGCAATGAATGTTAATATACAGGAGCCAGATATATAATGATAATTGCTTACTATTTTAGCTGTGTAATCTTCTTATAAACTTTCTGGTTAATAAAAACACCTGCATGTAAGGTTATGTTCCAAAGACACTTAATCTTATTTGGAAAACTAGTTTTAATGATTTACTTCTGTGTGAATGAAATACATTGGTTAGAGTCTCTAGTTTTGAAACTGGAGTCAAATAGACTGGAAATGGTTGTAGGAGTAACCAAAAGACCAAATTCTTAATGCTGCAGTGTTACCTGCAGTGAAGCCCAATCAATGTCACATTCTCTTGATTAAATTGGTATCTGTGACAGGCCTGGAGATGTGTGGTTTTGGTCACAGTAATTTTATTGTCTTCACTTTCAAAACTCTGTTCCATTTTGCCAATTGATTTCTGCTGCTAATGTACATTGCCATGCAGCAAACAGGCATAAAAAAATTAGATCCTGAAGGCACTAAGTAATTCAATTTTAAATAAAAATTAGTGCTCCGAAAAGCCAAGATTTCATATACAGATTAAGTTTAATACAAACCCTCAGCAATTTGGTTATAGTATGGCTTAAATATTTGTCAATCTGTTGTCTGTATTCAAATCCATGTGCACATTATGCAAGACTGAATTTATGAAGTATATAATAGAGTATTATATTATGCATTTATTTTGGTTAACCTTGGATAGATGAATACTGAAGGTAATACTGTTCCAGATTTGAAGACTGCATCAGAGAAATAAATGTTAGTTAATGTTGCACATTTTTTCTTAATAACAATGCAAACAGGTTTACGTATTCATTGAATTGTAACAGTACACAGCTATAGCTGAGCTCTTTGTTACTCTTTCAAAAGAAAAAATTTCCTATTTTATAAACAACAATTGTTAGTCAGCCATGGTCAAACTGCTGAAATGAAATGGTTTCTTGTCTTTTTTTTATTCTTTTTTTTTTGTTCTTTTTGAGCAAAACATCTGTTTGAGATGTACTGACCAATTCAGCAGTGATCATTATAGGCTTAAATAACACACATTTTGTGCAAGCAGTATTAGAAAGTCACAACTTAACTGAAAAAGGTTTCAGATCTTGTTCTAAATTCCCATTTGCTGTTTATACTGAAAATACTCCAGATTTTTTGTCATTTACAGATTTGTGTTTCATGCCTAGAGTCACTTCTGTATGCATTTGTCCCATGACAAGGTCCCTTCCTACACTGGGTGGTGGCATCACCTAAGCCCTTTTCTAAATTAATCCAAGTACTGAAGATCAATGTAAGTGACCAGGGGTCATAAAAATGTGGGCTAAATCCCAGATTAAGAAATATAAGGACTGAAGCTTCTGCTTGAGTTGAGAATATAAGATATCCAGAATGTCATTCTTTGGCAAATTTATTGTTTAGATTTTTTTCCTTTTGGTTTAAATTTTTTGCTCATCCTATGAGAAGCCACATAAGAAATCCTATGCAGATCCTCTGAAATAAAAAAAAAAAAAAAGGTATTTCAAGGCCAGGTCAAATTTCTTCTATTTTCTTAGTGCAGACAGGATGTATTATACATACATCATTGTCTTCCTGGTGTCCTCACTAAGGTCAAGTCAGCCAAAAAAGTGCTCTGCTTTTAAATCTGAAGAGTAGCAGTAAAAATTCACTTTTTAAAAATAGGAAGCTATGTATTTTTTTTTTTTTATGATCTTTTGTTTAACTAGGAAGATTCATTACAAATGCAGATTTGTTTCTCTAATGAAGAAGCAAATGAGTGCATATATCTTATTTCATGGGATAGCAGCTCTTCTCTCCCAGTTCATCCTTGCACAATCTTCCATATCAGAAAATGCATACTGTCTTAGAATAGACTCTATGGTGCAGGCATTCACTAGTTATATTCTTCTCTGTGTCTCTATTTTCAAGTGTCATGCAATACTTGAAAAATAATGATACACTTATATAAAGACTCTGAACCACAAAAACCTTTAAAGTGTGTCAGGTAAAACTGTACTTGGGACTACAAAAAACAGAAGTGAGTGCTTTTGTAAAAACTCTGAACTGAATATTGTGGAGCTTTGTGGTTGAAAGAGAAATACAGTAGATACACTGGAACATCTTATATTTCCAATGTAACACATCAGTAAAGCATCAGTATATTAATGACTGTTTCACAGCTGCAGTATTATAACTGAAGAGGCAAGAAAAACATTAGAAAGACACATGGTTGAATAAAGATATCTTCTGTAAGGAGACATTTAGCTATGTGAGGATTCAGTTTTCCTTACATCTCTCTCCAGTTCTACTTAATATATGCAGTTTTTGAGGAAGTTGTGACAGAAATTAGGGGGTATTCAAATTCTGTTTTGTTTTTTTTTTTTTTAATTTATAATCTAAATATCTTTTGAAACATGCATGCATGGAAAAAAATCCCCCCAAATTTAAAGGCGTATCTGTATTAGTGGTCAGATTACATCTGCTTATTTGATGTATCTTTTAATTTCCTCTCTCCTGAAAGTTATTTATATTTTTTTTGCAGGTCAGGATTTAAGACATCAGATGACTTCATCCATATGGAATGACAGCTGTTTATTTTGGTTTTTTTTAAATTTAAAATTTAGCACAGCTTTAAATGCATCAAGGAAACAATGTAAAGTTGCAAATTAATTTTGAAAGATAGATGTAGAAATAAAAATATTTTTCTAAATACCCTTTTGGGTTTTTTCCTTGATTACTCACTTGTGCAGCTGTTCAGTGATCAAAAATCTCTGTCACTCTGCCTTCTTCCTCTCCATTCCCACACAAGTGTCTTTGCCCATTGCATCCCATTAGAAAATGATTCCTTTCCTTTTCCACCACAGACTGGATTATTTTACCTCCCTTCAATTGGACCATAAGAGAATTCTAAACATAATAATTGACATTACTTTAAATGGCTATAGTTATCTAGTTATAAGTACTGCTACATGAAAGAGTTTATAATTTGTAACATTTTTAGAAGTACCTCACTTTCTCATCTAACAGGCAAGTAGTATAGTGTGTAGCCATTTGCTATAGATCTGTGTTAGATAGTTTAGGAGGCTTCTACTTTCCTGTTCTTAACCTTTGTCTCCTTTTCTGATGCCACATTATCAGGGATGGAAAATAAATGGTCTGTCCTAGGTAATTTAGAGAAGTTCACATAAGCTGATTCCCAGCTGATGAATATTTTTTACGTTTTTCTGCTTTTTTTATCATTTTATTAAGAATAATAATAATAAAAAAATCTGACCTTTTCTCAAAATCATGACTGTAGAAAGGCATATGAACAAATGAAGACCAGAAGTTTCCAAATCAGAGACAAATATATAATATTAATAATAATCTATACTTTTCAGATCCAAAGCATTTATGCTGTGTACCCTCTTCATTTCTCCATGTGATTAGATTCTCTCATTAGAATGAAAGCCATTTATCATCCTCAATGTACAGATAATGTGATGATTGATGGCTTTGCAACCAGCTGTATAATATGCAAATATGTGACTTTTTAATATTTTACAAAACAGAGCGTGCATGCATGGTTGTTTTAATCTCTTTAACACTCACATTATGAGCATGCCGTGTAACATTATCACAGTAGGGCCACTGGACCCTCTCTTATCAAAACAGACATGATTCCAATAACAATCCACCATAAAGCTTTTTGTTTGTTTGTTTTTTTTTTTTATTGGAATTTTTGTAGTACACTTCAGTAGATTTTCTATAAATGGAATGTGTCTCCAGCACAGATGCAAAAACATCATCATTAGCATGAGTAGGTTCATTAAAACGTTCCATGTTATTAAGACCCTACATACTTACATTTACTAAACACTTGAAAAACCCTGCTACCAGATAGGGGAGATGTTATCTTTCCTTCTCACCTTACTTTTGCTGCTGATTTTTGTCTCGTGTAGGAATGTGAGGAACAGATGCAAGGACTGCATAGAGCCAGTGAAGTGGAGTCTGTGGCTAGTGGGAAGCAGCCACTGCCCCCAGCACAGGGAAGGGCTATAGCTAAAGCTTAATCCTGAAAAAGGGGAGGAAGAGGAAGATGACTTTATGGACCCCAGCCCATAAGAAACTTGTGATTTTCATTTGGATTGTGAACTGGTAAGCAAACAAGAAGGTGGAAAAGCTGAAGAGTTCACTTTCACATCTGTCACATCTCTGAGGTCCAGGAGAGGAGCCACAAAGACTAATTACCTAGTCATGAGGAAATGCCTCTTTTGACAGACAAAAATATGTGCTGTAGCCCAGCAGTCTTTCATTTTTAGAGCAAGAATTCTGGATGTTCATCCTATTTTCCTCTCACTTTACCTTGCATGGTTCATTCAAGCAATTTTAAGACAAAATTAAGAAACAAATTAGCACCATAGACTAAATGTAATCATGGCTGCAAATGAATTATTCCTTTCCTCCCTTTCATCTCCTATTTTTTTATTTTTTATTCAAACTCAGTAGCCCTCAACACACACATTCAATGTGGTTTTCTTTTATGGAAACAAAAAGAGTTGTATAAATTCATTTTACTGAGCTTTACTACAGAACTCCCTTTGAGATTTCAAGAATCTTTATGTATTTCTAAGTATTTTAGACTCCCCTTTTCCACAAGGAGTTCTTCATGACTTCCAGCTTTCTGTCAAAGAGGGAAATATTAGTCTCTCTTACTAGATGATGAAACTTGCTTTTTATAGCCATGGACATTTTGTCTTTGACTGATCCTGCAAACTTCACTGTGACATTATTTGAACATCCATTTCCTGTGATGGATACAGACTTTCAGTTACAAGCGAATGGGGACTGGTGGCACTCCCATGTGACAGAGCACTCTCAAAGGCCTGTTCTCTCACTGCAGAAAGATCCACTTGAAATTATATTTTGACACAAACATATCCCCAGATGTATATGTTGCACAAGAACACCTTGAAATTCCTTCTACTCAGTATGAATATGACTTTCAAAGCTGTCAGTTATGTTCTCAAAGGAGAATCTGCCTCACATACCCTGTCCCTGTCAGAGCACGCACAGGGTAGACAGGAAGATGGTGAGCTTATTAAGACCATTTCGCTCCTACAGAGCTACATTCAACCAAAGCTGTGAGAAGTCTTTTCCTGGATTCCTCCAGATAATGTCTGGAACCTTACCTTAAAAGAAGATTAAGCAGGGATCTGCCTGTCACCAGATGTTGGCTCTTGCCACCTCTGTCCACTGAGAAATCCTTAGTCCTTACATGTGTGAAATGAATAACTAGCTTTGATATCAAAGGATTATTATGGCAGTGGATACTTTTTGAAGCTTGTGCTGAATGGTCATCACATTTGTAACTTTATCAGCTGCCCTGTACTTCTTGGCTTTGTGGAGGGTCTGAACACCTGAGCCTGTGACTTCCCACAGTTACCCTGATGTCATATCACTTCTTACCTCTCACCAACACCCTCTTTATCTGCTGCTTTTGGAAGAGGACAAGAAAAAGTGAAAAGTGAAGAAAACAGAAACGCAAGAATCTAGTATTCTCATATTTTTCCAAATAAAATTGCCATATTCACCATAAGAACAGTGACATTGCAGGGTTGTCAATCTTTCATGATTTGCAGGGTACCTTACTTATGTGTGGTTTTACCTCCAGGTGGACAATGTGTAATATTCAATAATATGTCTTTTCCTTAAAAGGGCAACCTGGCCTTCTTGAAGAAAAAAAAAAAAAAAAGATCAAAAGGAGACTAATAAACAAGCAAAATAATTTAGGGTTGAACACTAACAAATCATTTACTTTTCTGCAAGATTTTCAGCAATTCTGATGTGTCTATATTGCAAGGAAAGGCTTTTCTACACTTCCCCTTCATTTTCAAATTTAGCATGTAAGTCGTACACTGCACTTCTTACAGTCTGAGAATTACATCATCCAGACCCTCATTCTTCTTCACTGATTCTGTACTAGATATGTCATTCTAAAACCAAGAACATCAATGTGACATCTTTATATATTTCTTCTTCCTCTCACTGACCTTGTGAGAGTGGTGGTAAATTTGTAAAGTTTTGCAATCTTTTATGGTTTGCTTAGCCCTACCTATAAGTGCACTTAGCACTGCCTATTTTATTTAGCACTCCCTATGAGACCTCTAGTCTTAGCAGGTCATCAGATTTTTTTTTTTTTATTATTATTCTCCTTTTTCCTTACAAAACCAAATTATATATATGCTTATTAAGAAAACAAAAACAACAAAACCCAAAAAAACAAACAAAAAAGCCCTAAAAACAAACAAACAAACAAAAAACAAACAAAAATAAACAAAACACAAACAACAAAAAACCAAACCAAAACAACTCACAAAACAATGAAATAACAAATGGGAACAAAAAAGACCCCAAACAAAACACAAACCAAAACACCAACCTTCTAATGATTTTTTGATTTTAACCGGAACATTTGTGAATAAGCACGCAACTGCACCCTTATAATTTAGATGATACAGCAGAACCCCTTCATTCTTTGATCAAGACTTAGAAGGTGAACCCCTTATTTATTTATTTATTTATTTATTCTATTTTATAATTCAGTGACTGTTGCCTGCCCAAGGGATGGCACATTGAAATAATGCTGATTAGACTGTGACCTGCTAAGCATACTTACTAAGGGTAACAGACAAAGGGCTGTGTGCTTTCTCCCTTTTTCAATATAAAACAGAGATGCAGATTTATTTTTTTTGTAAAATACACTGCATAGTAAGGCAATACAGTATATAAAACCTATTTTCTTATACAGACATCACTACAGATTAAACTGATTTCAGAATGTTGTTTTCCTAGTTAGATCTTTTCACTTTTATGATACAAAATCATGAACAGCATTTACTCACAAGAAGTATGTTTATAACACATATATCTAAAATAGTGCTTTCCTAGAATAAAATTCTTTTATTACTGAGCATTAATTGGCATTACTGTTTTTCAAATGTCAGTTCTAAAGTGATTAAAATTGTTACAATGAGTGGCAGCACAATGTCAGGTATGAATTACTGAGGTAAGATGAAACTACAGAAACTTCCATGATGATGGAAGAGTACCAAAGATGGTGGGGAAAGGCTGGACTCCAAACTCACAGACATGAAGCTGCAGTACAGATCTTTTCTTTGTACAAAGGAGAGAGAAGACAGAGAAGACAGAGAGAAGACACCAAGGTATGGAGAACAAGGCCAGGAATTGAAAGAGGAAAACAGCTTTAAGGGAAACAAGACCCATTGGAAGACAGCACTATTTAAAGGCCTGCAAGTGCCATAATCTTTTTGGAAGTCTTACAAAGTTCAAAGACTCTCAGATAGAAAATGTCTAAAAACTTTTCCTACAAATATTGATTAAAAAAATTGAACTCAAACCACATCATGACATAAAGTATTATTGATTGATAAAGATAAATGTACAAATTATTTTCTTTATAACCCAAATTAAATATCATTAATTACATACTAATAGATTATTTACAATATCATAAACATTTAAAACCTGATAAGAGAAGGATGAATTTGTCCTTCTAGGTCATAAATGTTATAGAACCCTGTAGCCCTCCTGTATTATTTCCACATCATTGTCATCTTCTTGATCATAAACTAAAAGCAACTACTTTGTTTAAACTAAAAAGAGAAGGTAAATTATTCAGAAGTGTGTGTAAAATCAGATTTTTATTAAAATATTTTTATCTGTGACCTTTAGGTCATGAAATTTAAAAACATTTAGATATTATGGCTCAAAGCCCATTTTATTTACTAATATTATTTTGATAAATGTGCCTTTCTTAGTTGTCCCAAGATCAGTGGCAGTTACAATAAATGCATTTACTTCTGACCATCATTTGAGATCATTCATTTACCTGTATACATTGCCCATTTTCAGCTGAGATTAAATTTTAAATTCAGCTATGGTTTTAGTGCATGTAGGATTTACATCTCCTTCAGAATTCCTTTATTTAGTAACTATCAGTACAAGATTTTTCCTCTTGCTTGAGCTTCAGAATACCCAGTTTCTTAATTCAGTATTATTTCTAATCGGAACTGTTATGTTAATAACAGCTGAGTCTTAAATTCTCCCAATATCTTCTGAACAATTTTTATTTAAGTGGTCTAGAATGCAGTGACTTTCTTCATTTATCCATCAATTTATATTGTAAAACACCAGATGCTAAAGAGTACTCGAGCCAGCTCAGAAATGAGATTACTTAGATTAAAATAAAATTAGATAATACTTTAGATTAAAATAAATTAGATAATTAGATAATACTTTAATTAGATAATACTTTAGATTAAAATAAAATTCTGAACTTAAGATATGCCATGCTTACTTTTTAAGCAGCTCCCACCCTTCCTCTCCTTCCTAAAGTAGAGGAATTCACTTTCAACACCACCTGACCTGATGTCATCTACTATTAGTTGAAATATCTACATGTATATAGGGAGAGATATTCAGGAAGCACACTCAACGTGGTGGTGTTTGGAGCTCATTGAACATATATTTTAAATTCTTAGCTGTGTTTTTAAGCATATATTATCCTATTAGATTTGACTCTATATCTCTATTAGTCTGTCACTCTGCATTAATGATAAACCAGCATAGCAATATGAAAACTGGCCTGCAAGATACCTTGTTCAGATGGAATTAGGCTATTTGTAATGTGAAAATTAGGGACAAACCAGTAATTCAGTAATTCAGACCACTTCTATCTTTAGTTGGGCACAGTCATGATAGTATTTAGCGTTATAATAAATTTTCACTCTGTATATAGAATTCAAACTCCATGTGAGTTTAAAGAGACTTAGGTAATCCATAATTAAATAATGAAAGAGATAAAATCATAGATAATTTTTTTAAAAAAACACATCTTACAAAATCTAATTAATAGACAAGGCTATGCCTTCTCAGAATTTTTAAATTCTTTCTGCAAAACTATTTGGGAAAGAATGATAACCACTGGAATTCCTCTCTCTTATCTTGAAGTTCAAAAGTGAGGTATTTGGTATTCACACTGTGCCAGGTGAGGTATGTTTGTTCTGCATCCTAGAAACCAGCCTACCAATTTGTAATTCTTCAAGTGGTGTTTTATTTCAAATTATAGGGTTATACCATCTTTTCATCTATTCATCTTAATACTACCATCTTCCACTCTTAGTGAAAGTCACTGAAGTTCATGGGATTATTATAAGGGTAGGGTTTACTGTTTTAGGGAGAAAAATCTCTAAATTATTAGTCCTACAAGTGTTAATTTCTTATTCTGTCTTTTGCTTCTTCTCTTTTTCTAATGTTTCTGATGCTCTTTCAACTTAAAGAACAGGTCTATAAATTATATTAAAACGTTTGAAGGTAATACTACAGCAAAAGCTGTAGGAGTTCAGACAAAAATTACAACCTGAAAACAAAAGGGGAAATACAGGGTGCTTGTGTTCCTATCACTAGAGTTGTTGGTATGGGCATTGACAAGTCTGCTTAAGGCTTCTACAAACCAGCCCAACAATTTATGTTGCAATTTAGCATAAAAGCACTTAATGCTGCTTGTTGCCTTGTTCAGTCATGAGGCTTCTGCCAGGATATTGCTCCATGGTGTCCACGTCCCTCAGAATATCAGCCCTGGCCTGCAGTGAATCAACCACCCCAGATCAGCAGTTTTGTGCCTCCTGAAAGCTTCTGAGAGGACCCTCCACTCCATCTGTGTCAAAACTGAGAGCATGAGCCCTATGGATTCCTGAGATACATCAACTGTAGCCCAGCACCAGTTACACTTTGTACCACTGTTCACCATCCTTTGAGCCTGGCAGTTCAGGCAATCTTCCACCCACTTTATGCTTCGTTCATGCAGATGTCACCAATTTGGATATATATAAGCATGCTGTGGGAGATCGTGCTTTAGGACTTGTGAATGTATCACATCTCCTGTGCATTTTCCTGCATGTTACTATAAAATGTGGCCCACTCATGCACTCAGATATCTCCTAACATAAAACTGCTGTTTAAATCACCTTCCCCCAGTTTAAAAAGGCTGAAATTCTTCTGTAGAGACAACCGACTGTACAGGTCCTATCCTGCAAAAATATCAAAATTTCTTAATGCTTTTAATAAAATCCAACAATGTTAATAATATCAATTAATTTAATGGCTGAATTTAAAAGCAGAATTGATTCATATTAGTATAAAAGTTTTTTTGAATAACCTTTTACAGCACTACCACCATCCTGCTTCCTGCCTTCCATCACTCTCTTGTCATTCTGCATTCCAGACTTCACTTCATCTGCCAGGATCTTACAGCGCTCCCACAAAGAGCCTGACATTTAGACTTTTCTGCTCAGCTTTTGCCAGTCAACCCTAGTACTTGTCTGAACATTCTGAATGCACTTTGCAAATAGTTGGGTAGTGTCAGGCAGAGAGCAATCGTGAGATTGACTGTTTCTTCCCCTCCAGAAAAGCCTGCAATTGTGCCAAGTGTAACTGTTTGCCTACTTGTCTTATAGCCCATCTATCACTGCCTTGGTGTGGGACAGCCTGAAAACTGTCAGATAATGACTGAGCAGGGCATTTTTATCACCCCTGGGAAAACACCTGTCAGCTGTTATGTACAGCCCAAAGTTCAGTAAGCAAGACGACAAGGAAGGCAAGAGAATCAAGAGACGAAAGCTAGTTTGTGGCTGTCACAAAGCAGGTTGGCCAGAAATCACTGCTAGCTCTGCCAATCAGTGTCTCAATTGGCAGTTGTTCATTGTTTGGACTGTTCAGATGCATCTTGCTGGTAGACTTGGATATGTTCAGTGAGTCAAGTGACTTCAATCACATTTTCTCTGCTGTACTGAGATGTACACACCATTTCCAAGAACTGATGTGTAGGAAATGACAAAACATTATTGGGCAGTTTGGAAATCCTAAAGAGCAGATGGGTATTTTGCTACCTGCATAACTGAACACTCCATCTTCTTTATTAAAAAAGAACAGAACAGCTTTAAATGAAAACGAAACCCAGGTCAAATGGTAAGAATAGAAATAAGAAAGACTACATATTCAAAGAATTCAGAAAATTAAGATACCCTTTTCCTAGGAAGACAAAGAAATTGTTCAAAATTTAAACAACGTTTTTATCTCTTTTCCTTTAAAATATATATAAAAAAGTCAACGATGTAGAATTGATATCCACACATTCTGGAAAAGTTTTTATCTAGAATTAAACTTTGAACATGGTCCTAATTCTGCAGAATATTTTCTTCATGAGAAAGTTATTTGCTAGCCATGTCACACATGAAGAACACACATTGAATAAAACCTTTCCAGTTCGTTACAAGATCATTTAAGGCACTACAGACCACTTATGCAGAGACAGTAGGACAACTATATTGCTAGGCAATTCTCACCAAAAAGTAATTTTCATCTGAGTTTGACTACCCACTTAGCTAGGCCAAGGGAACAAATAAAATGACGGTCCTTACTCAGAGCAGTTCAGCATTGATTAAGGGCATGCAAAAGGTGAAAGTGAGACAGCCTCTTCCCCAGCATCACCTCACAGATAAGAGACAGAGGGAGGATTATAAGCATGACTTAAACAGCCTTTTAAGTCGCTAAAACTACTTCCCAGAACAGCCACAATCTGGAGTACAACACTTAGCCAGATGTTGGGGAAGCATGGATAATGACCGTAAAAATGGGCTGCTAATAAGCTGAGCATGAGCTTTTCCTGACAAATGAGCTGTTAGGAAGCAGTAAGCTTGCAGCAGGTGAAGTTTTTTTGAACTGAAAGTTGAGGTAGCCAAAGTGCTCTGTGTCAGTACAGGATGCTGCCTGGGGAGCTGCAGACAACACAAATGTCTCTCTTCCTGACTACCTCTTCAAAAAAAAAAAACAACAACATTCAGATGACCAAATATTGGGATGGTGAAACAAACATTTGTTTCTTCTTTAAATTTTAGGCCTTCTTATCTTCTACAATGCAGAGGATTTCTGGCCGCAGCTATGTTTGGTACAGTGATACATTTCAGAGTGATTGTCCCCACTGAACATGCAGTGGCTCAGTCCACAGACTGGCTTTTTAGTCATGGTAAACAAGACTCCTTTGGAGAAAGCTGAAATGTGAGCTCTGCTCCAAGCATGCACCTAATATTTTGCCATATCTAATGAGGACAAAGGTTGAGCAAAAAAATATTTCAGATGGCTTCAATCATGTGTTGTCAGTGGCAAACTAAATTTTGGCTGGAGTAAATCCCCAAATTTCAGGCACAGAAAATGCAAGAATTATAGTACCAACTGCTTTGATTAGTGGTCCATTTCTGTTTTACCAAATGCTTCCTTATATATATGAATCTTTAATATTAAAAAAAAAGATCCTTTTTTAAAGTCTAAAGTCTGCTAAATTTTGAGCAAGATAAGAGAGAGTGGGGTACAGAAGTGTGTGGAGAGACCTTTTGAAATCTGGGAAATATTTTTCCTCCCGACTACCAAACAAGTTCTCCTGTAAATGCAGTTAGCGAAACTATAACAATTGGCATTTCCTTAAATATTACATTAAAAATTAAAAAACAGGTTTATGTTTGGGACTCGATGTGTATTAATCGGCCCTCTTAATTTTTATCTTACTTGTGCCTGCAAGAAGCCTTCTGTACTTGGCTTAGATTCATTTTAACACTTGTCCAGCAGCAATATGCAAACCACAGTTTGTTTACTCAGTAAAAGGAATGAATCTTCCATGCCTAAGGTTATTTTAGGGAGAGTAACTTCCTGTGTCTGCCAACAGGGAGCTTATTATGATGAAAAGTGAGTACGTGAACAAATTCTTGGTAGACTCCTTTGGAGCAGCAGCAAAGAGAAAGGTTACTTAAGTAGCACTTCTTTGAGATTTGTTTTTCATGAAGATATTTATGTTGTGGTTTCTGCAGGGCCAGGCTCTGAAAGAGTTTTGTTCTAGGTATGCCTATCCCTCCCTCTATTCCAAATGCAGATTTTGTAAAAGACTGAATAAAAGTCATCCCTGTAACTTTCTATTCTGATGTTTATCTAGTAACATTCAACTCCAGACAAGAACATAAGACAGTGTGAGTTTCAATGTCCTCCAGAGAGAAAGAGAAGCACAGAAAGGCAATATGTCTGCACATTCCCAAATTCTACATGATGAGTAATAAAAACTTAAAGCTGAGTTTAATGGGCCTTGGAACAGAGGCTGTCTGGCTAACTCTCTGCAGTTGTCTCAACCTCCCTGCACTTTGTTTCCATCTGGCTGAGCTCTAACATAAGTTAGTATTTTATATTTTTTTTACCTTTCTTTTTGACTCTTTTTTGCTTTAATTCTGTTTATTTTTGTACAGCCCAACCACTGTTTTATGCAGCTATAAGAATGAAATAATTACTGTGTGTAGGACAAGATACCTAGAACTAATGAAATGAAGCAGTATTGGTTAATGTAGGCTGCATAAGAAGAGAGGTTTTGAGAAGTGGTGGCTTAGGAAGCTATGAAGAATATGTGGGAGACATATGTAGACATAGGATTATAAGACATGAGACACAAGCTCACCAATGGCCAGATTAAGAAATATACACCTGGAGCTGCACAATTCTGATTTTAGGGTGAACCAAGAGAACAAAAAAATGGTTTTTAACATATTTGAAAGGCAGCCATGTTGTACGTTTGTATGTAACATCGAGTTGCAACTCAATGAAGAAATAACAAAGGTGTGAAAGTGTTTAATCAAACATAAAAATGGTCTACAATGAAAACAAAGGAATGACACTATGATTAGACTGTTGAGATTTCTGTTCAGTTATACTAACAATAAGTCCTTGTTTTCATAAATAAGATGTGTAGGAATTTCTGCTCATAAACAAGGCTGAACAAACAGCTACACAGTAGGAGCCTTAAGTATCTGCAGGTCTCAGGCTTTCAGTCAAACACTGTTTTCTTCTCTTTGCTTCCTAAAAAAATAACAACACTAAAGACTGTGTCCTAGCATCAGCCAGGTTAAGAAACAACATTCCACCAGGGAATGTGGCTATAAATAGGAGAACCCTCATAAGTTGGTCAGGACATAAAATTTAGTAGGCTTCACTGGGATGCCATTAGAAATCAGACTATCAGAAAAACTCAGTGTATGCTATGATCAAGACAAAATAGAAAACTTCAAATCAAATAGCAGCACCCTTACATCTAACAGTGAATAAAGAGGAGTAAATAACAATGAATAAAGAGCAGAAACAAAACACTTCCCACAGAGTCGTCCTGTTATTACACTTTTTACAGAACTGGAGAAAAAAAAAAATAGTATCCTTTCTCTGGAAACCACTTCAGGTGAACAGATTCCACCTAAAGATTACATAAATGTGTATAACTTTTGTGTGTCCAAATAAGCCTATGGACAGTCCCCAAAAGGAGAGAAACTCATAGCCATAATTTCTTTGCTGTCTGAGGGCTTCTAGGAGCTGATACTTTCCTGTATTCCCCTTCAAACTATGCCAAATTCACATGCCAAAATGCACTCACTATTAAGAAAATAACTATGAGAAACTTCAGGAAGTAAGGGAAGTGAGATGGATACAACTGAGGAGCTACACATTATAAACTGGTGGGAAGTGTTTCAAAACTCTCTACCCTAGACAGCACTGGTGTATGCCTCCAAACAGAGGTGTAAGAAATTGCTGAATAACCTTGAAACTCTTAATATTTGACCATATTCCTGTATCTTATTTTCCCTCAGTTATCAAATATTTTGGTGTATTTCTCTCTCTCTCTCTAAAGCAGCCAGCATATTTCAGGCTGTAGAACTCACTTTCATGTCCCTCAATCATCGACTTGCACTGGCCTGTCACAAACTTCCCTATCAGCCCCCATGACTGATTAATGGGAAGGAGCAGATGTCCAAGTCTGTATCTATCATGGAAGACAGCTCTCTCTGTTATTTACCTACATGATAAGCACGACCCTTCCTCCTGCTGGAGAGCCCAGTGCTGGAAGGGAGAGCCTGGTACTGATTGAGCCATCTTCCTACATCTGTGTGCAAAAACTGCACATACATCCATTGCTGCAGCTGCAAGGAAGTAACTAATTATAGACTGGCGTTACTGCCTGGAACAGCACAGAAAATCTGCCACTGTGAAAAAGGATGATGGGTTCTTGTGGAAGGAAATTCAAGTTTCCCTTTCTTTTCAGAAATATTCTGTCTCTTGCATAGATATTTACATTTGTTTCAATCTAAATTGAGCAGGAAGTTCCTTGTACTTGCACAGAGTTTCCATGGATCTTTAAACATTCCAAACCTGAAAATGTACTGCAAATTGGTAAGAGATGATAATCAGAAAAATGTGTCAGTAGCAATCACTTACAGGTTGGGGAGACAAAAACAAAACCAAGAAAATTATATGCTGGAAACAAGTATGTTGGATTATCCTTCTATAAACTCTAATGGTTAATTCACAATGACAATTAACTTGGCAGAAACCAGTTTTTGTCCTTCGCTTTTCTGGCTGCTCAGGACCAACAGAGCTCAGAAACTTCACCATTGAAGACAAGATATTCATCTTGTTCTCACTGGCATGGCATTAATCTAATTCTAATAAGGATAAGTTCTCTTGTTCAACAATGTCTGGAACTGATCTTTACTTAACAACAAAAATACCCGCAGGACTTGTTTTTAAGATTTATTAAGCAAGTGAAGGCAACTCTTGCTAATATAACAACAAATGACCCAAGTAACTGCTGCACCCCGATAAGATAAATACTCATGTTCAAATTTTCCTTCAGTCCAAATACAGTTTTGGTTGAAAATATTTTTTTTTTTTTAATTTAGTTATGGAGATTTTATTCACCTGTTTTCAGAAGAAGTGCATGTGTAGAGCTGAAAAGTTCAAGGACTAGTTTACAGTTTTCTCTGAGACTCATTTAAACTGATTAAGGATCAAAATTTAAGAGCTTGTTCTTTGACTGTGCAGATGCAGAGATTTGAAATAGAATCTTCTGGTATCTTTAATAAACCTTCTTGCTTGTGATGTTTTCCCAACTTATGATATCTTTAAGCTAGTTAAAACCGTCTCCTCTTCAGATTCTCTGTTTTGCTAATAAGTATTGGCATATAGCTACTAATACCATTCATTGGTGAAGATGGAGGCCTGCTATGTGACTTAAGAAGAAACAGTTTGGCATTTGAGACTAAACCTGAAAGTTCACTAATTAAACATTTTCTCAATTCTGACCCAGTATAGTTTAAGATATTGTGTTACAGAAAACATACTTCTAATTTTATGAATATTTCTAAAAGTCAAAAGGATGCTGATTTGTTTATTTTGTTTTTTTTTAAAGTCAGGAAATTTTACCCTCATCAGCATTTGATATGTTTAGGGAGGAATTTCAGTTAACTAGAGCAGCTGAATAAAGACTCAGATTTGTTCGTTCTTAAACCCCAAGATACTGTTTTGTTCTGACACAAAATACAGAACAAATCAGCTTGTGTAGAAGTTCCTTCTATCAGTACTCTAAGTTTGACCCAGACAGTGTTTTTTGCTCTACTTTCCCTGTTACTCCTCAGTGCTAAATCACACTGCTCTGTAGTACCTGCCGTACGTCTCTGAGCAGACAGCTCAGTGCTTTTACAAGATCTCTAAGCAGACTCAGTGATGGTAGAATCAAGAAGTTTCCTGGCCACATCAGTAGCAGTGAAATGAGCTGAGCAGCAGAGCTTCTCATCAGGAAAGGAGAGAATTCATCCGACTCTAATAAAGGAATATCCTGCATACTATTTAATAAAACAGCTTAGCAGGACACCTATGATGTATAAGCTGTTGATGAGGTCTGAAAGCAGTAACTGAGTTTTTAAAGTGACCTTTCTCAATAAATTGACTTGCTGCTCATTTGGCCAGACATTTAATATCTAATTCATTTGGCTTTCAGTCATTTGTTAATGACCCTACCCTTCTTTAGAACTTAAAGTGTAATTCAGAATTAGTCAATAGGCACAATGATATTGCTTAAGTTTAGAAACATTCTAAAGTAGGTGGTCAGCCATTAATTCATGTGGTTTCCACTGTCATTAATCATGATAAATTAATTCACTTTACAGTTATATGTGATATGTAACTTAATTTGCAAGAGTTGTTTGGTAATTTTGCGATTAAAATGCAATTATCTTAAAATGTTACCTTGTTTCTAATATCTGGTTTTTTAGACTTTGTTGCAATATTTTTTGCATAAACATAAAGAGATCAGCAAAATTCTTAGTTAAAAATGCCTTGTAAGCAAAAGCACTTGTGCTAGGGAATGTTAATCAAATTCCAAGAGCAGTAGCCACAGAAACACTTTTGCAAAGGCAAGTCAATATTCGAGCAAACATAAAAACACTTAAGGAAACTATTCCTTAATGCTCATCTGATTCACCATTAGCACGTATTTTTCACCATACAGTTCTCCTCTTCGGGGGTGCAGGAAGAAAGTGGGAAAAACATGCAATTGAAGATGTAGTAAAACATTTATTTAAAAATACTTCAGTTCAGATGAAGGTAAATATAAAGCTTTTGATTAACCTCCATGGCTGCTGAAGTCCTATCTGTATTCATTTTTTACCAACCTAACATTTAATACTTAATAAAAATAAATTACGAACACCACTTAAAACACTATCTAAATTAATATCCTATATACTACTAGGGTCTGGCTGGGTGATTTTTCTTATTTCCTGCCATAAATTTTTATTTCATGAGTCTTACCTCTAGTCATCCAGGTTTATAACCTAAGTAATGGAATTTCAAGTAATAGAATTGTGAAAGTAATATATAAGCATATAGAAAATGCATACACTAATTCTGCATTGCATATCTCTGTAAATTAGTTTTCTTCGTATCTAAACAGAAATTTTATAAGAAACACAGAGCAAAAATTTTGCAAGAAGGAATTTTAGCACAACTAATTTCATAACTAGGAAAAATGATGTTTTCCTGCTTGGTTTGGTTTTTGTTTTGCTTTGCTTTTTTTTTAGGTGATGTCAGACTCTGCATCTGGCAACAAAGAAAACATGGAAAGTAACATATTCACTGGTGAAATGAGTAAACTATTCACTGGTGAAATGAGTAAACTTTAACTGGTTAAAGCTATTGCTATCAGTGCCACAAGAAAACTTTGTCTTCTCTTAAGGCTGCAGTTGCTCTTTATAAAAAATGCAATATGGTTGACTCATACATGAATGACAGAAAGAAATGCTGTCCATCCTCACCTCTCCAAGGAATACTAACAAGTCTGATATTAGTATATCAGATATATATATATATAAGATATATAAAGCTGATATTACTCTGAGTAGTAAACTTAGTTCATGTCCTCATAAAAACAAATTCCTTACTGTTCAAAAGAACTCTTGAACTAAAGACTGAGGAAATCTCACTTAAAATTAGCAATTCATTTTGAGCTGCAATTTTGTATAGTTCTATACCAAGAGTACAGACTGTGTGCTAATGAATTTTTAGAAGGTTAATAACAAAGACAAAATGTTGGGTTGAAAAACTAAGGTGGGGAAAGGAGACAGCAAGCAACCTTGCAAGCCCTAAACATCAAACTCAACTTCTTATAGCTTCCTTTTGTTCATTGAAATAGCCCAAACCAAAACCAAACCAACCAACAAACCAACCAACCAAATCCTGCCCAACCCCCAACTCCTCCTGAGTCCCTAAAGCTAGAAATCAGAGTGAAAAGATTAATAAAAGATGAAGCAGGTATAAAGATTTTTCCCATGGAAAGAGATATATGCAGTTCCTGACTAGGAAAGCAGGTAAGAAGATGAACTGAGCAAAGTCAACTATATGGCTAAGTTCTAAGTATCAAAACATTTCTGTTCCAAGTCTTCATAATCACATTTTTATAAAGTTAAATGAACACAGTATTCTCCAAATAAAAGACACAGGTTTTTAAGAATCTGTCCAGACTTTTTTTTTAAAAGTCTCCCAGGATGTGTGAACTTTTTTTTGCATTCTTTTCCTCCTTTTCAGTTTATCAGCTGACTATTTCTATTTCTGATACCCTACATCTTCAAGATGCTGGCAATCTATTGTAAGAAATGGAAGTTCAAAACAGGATGGTATTTTAATGGTCTTTGATTCAATCACTGGACTGTAATACCAAACCAAGACATACACAATCAAAGCAAACCAAAAAGTACTTAAATCCTTCCAATGAATGATACTGAAATTTTGCAGTAGAAAAGATAACAAAGTAATTTTGCTACCTTTCTCTCATATTAAGCTGTGGTATTTTTCTGTCGCTATTTTATTTCATTTTGGGTTTTTTATATTGTTTGAAAAATGTAATTTCTTTTCAATATAAGGAAAAAAATGTTTTCATTTCATAATCCATAATGGAGATCCATCACTCACTTTCACTCCACAAAGGGGAGCAATTCTTACTGCAGAAAATCTTATAGCTTTGTAATTAAGGCATTCATTTAAAAATTGAGAAAGCCAGATTCAGGTCTCTCTTGCATCAGCCTGATTCAGGACTTAATCCAAGTCAGTGCTGTAAATAGTAGACTTTGGTGTTTTGTACTGTGAATATCTTTTTCCAAAAATGTCTCTCTCCTATTTTGGAGAAAACAGGGAAAATGGGGTGGTAGAAGAGACCCCATCTAGATTCAGATGATTCATATGACCTTTATGGGGAAAGTTACAATTCTGCAGAAAAGCCTCATCTTAAGTGTGTGGTTTACAACTAAAAACAAACAAATTAACAAACAAAAAACTGCAAACCCAAAATCCCAAACAAACCCCTCCAAATGTTTCTTGGAATAACTTGTCAGAAGACACTTTCTGCAGTGTCTTCAGGGTTAACGACTGTGCGGAGGTATAACCTAAAAACAATATGATATTTGAACTACAGATTTTGGTATAAATTACAATGACCTTATACATACTATCTTTTTTTCAAACGTGTTTCTCGTACAGGTTAAAAGCACTTCTCTGTAAACATGTAATAATATTAAAAAAGTCCTTATTTTCTTAAACTGTAAGTCCATGTTTAAATATCTAGAGAAATAAAGTTTTATTTATAAAACTGTTCTACTTCACAAATATGCAAGCAAGCTGTCTACTAAAATATTTGGCAATTTCCAAATCGACTGCTCTACTGAAAACAGTCAGTATGCAGCTTGACTGGCAACCCTTCTCCCTGCTTCCCAAGATACAGCTCTTTGGCATTTTTAAATATGAGCCCTTCAGAGTTATAGCTCTCAGTACAGAAAAAAATATGTTGATCAGTAGTCAATTTTCATAACAAATGACATATAAAGGTCATAAAGAATGGAAAAAGTCTAAAGTCATTTCTATTTAAGTAAAGATCTGAATCAAATGCAGTCAAATGAAACAGTTGGCAGTAGAGGTGCATTAAGATGTTTCACTCAGAATTACTTTGACAAATATCCATTTTAACTCTTATGGATGACCTAGTTACACTTTTTTTTGTCTAATCACATCAAAATACCTCTCAAAAGTTAGATTTCTCTATTTAACTGTAGAAACATCCTGTGAGATTATCTCATCCCAATGGTGGTATAATTTGGTTTATGGCTGGGGACAAGGCTGTGCACAGAGGCTGAGCTCTGGGCTCTGGACACAGGGAAGTTTCAAGGTATACTGGGGTTTGTGAGTGGCTGTCCTTAATGCTGGCATAAAGACTCAGATTGCTATTTCAAAAAAGAAAAGCCATGAAAATGTGCAAAAGGCATTACAGCTCCTGTGTGATCTCAACCATTCCTCATTTTTTCATTTGTGTGGTAAAGTGATGTGATACCCAAGGGTGTTTTGTGTAATAAGGTTTATTCTTGGACTCTCTGAAATCAAATGTGATTTTGCTGATGAGAATGACTTGTTAAATTTAAAACACTTTCTGTGGGAATAAAAGGAATATTGATGTTCATGTGAATGAGTTTTGTAACCAAGAGATGTCTTCTATAAAAAAAAAAAATATATATTTAAGCAAAACACATGTACTAAGATGTAGAAAATAAACTTTAGCAAGCATCAGCTCTAGATGAAATTTGAAAGAGAAAATTAATTTTCTAGAACAAGTAGCAGATTTTGTGGTTGCTTTTTTTTTTAGTTGGAATGATTTACCAGTCAAATAATGTTATAGACTTTTGCTTTAATTCCTGTAGTTCATATTTCTAATAACAACCAGAATCGATTCATTTTGATAGAAAATTTGAATTTTCTTTACTCAGCAGCAGTGCTTGAGACTTTCAAAATATGCAGAAAATTTATTTAATTTTCTACATTTTTTGCCACCTTTAAAAGAACAGCTGAAGTGACTGCATTAATGAGTGTTGTAGAGAGATAACTGGTAAGACTTTCTAAATCTCAGGCAATACTCTTATGTGGGCCCCTGAAAAATTTCAAACATCAGAAAAATATGTTTGCAACCTGTTGGACACAGATTTTTTCATGATTCAGGAAAAGAAAAAGCCTTACTTGCTGATAATTATGGGATAAATCTCACTCATTATTTCCAAAGCACATCTCCTTAATTAGGGAATAGAGGCAATTATACCTTTTGCAGTAGATTTATAAACATAATTGCATGTGAATAATAAATATCAACAATAAACCATACTTGTTGCACCTGCCACAAATGCAAATAAATGAAAAAATAATTAATAAGAAAAAATTTATGTTAGGCTTAAGAAAAAAAATCCAGCACTGAGTACTTACAGTAAAAAAAAAAAAAAATAAAATTATCCAACCTGTCCAATCCTATGCTAATTTAATGTGAAATCTTTTCCTCAAATTAAAAGTTCCATGAGATCCATACTTATTCTGTTAGTTGTCTGCGAGTTCAACTGGGCCACATTTATTCCTAGGAGAGAGCATATGTAATGAGTCTGATGCATGTGGGATGTATCTGCCCACCTTTACTTGTGTTTCACAGATGGTCCTACAATAAACCCAAATGATTCAGTAATTTTGCCTTTCGGGCAGAATGTACCTTGCAGGGTTTATGTGTAAATCTGAATGTTTCCAGATGTGTTGGACTTTGTGCACTCAAGCTCTATCTTGACAATGCTTTGAGCAGGTAGGAAAAACTGCAACAGCGACCTTGACAAGAGCAAATGCCACCAAGGCAATAATCTGAAGCAAAGCTAGCAAGTAAAGCAAGTAACATCTATCATAAAAAGAGAAATCAAAATAAATATGAGCAGATTAGAGCACTGAACATCAGGGTAATGCACTATGTGACTGGTTAAATTTGACTGACTAAGTAGATGGTCTTGCTTTAGGTTATCTATCTTTAGTAATATTCTAAGCATTTTCTAATATTTTTTTTCAAGTAACTCCAAACTCCTAGAAATAAATTATTTTTAAGGCATTCTTGATCAGGGAACTTGGACAAAATGATGTCACAGCAATCTTGTGACCTTGTGATTCCATGGAATATTCTGACCAGGATGTGATATTTGAATTCTGCTCTGTAGAAGAATCACTGCTAACCAGATCAGCTCTCCAACGAGTCTCCTCAGACAGTCTTTGAAACACCCACTTACTAAATATATATACGCCTCTTGAACAAATCATCCTTTTGCCTCAGTGAACTTTAATATTCTCAGAAGGATGCAGTCACTTAAAAAGGAGGAAATGGTGCTAGAGGAGGCCCTGATGAGGACAAATTTTCCTCTCTGTGATGAACAAGCACTAAGAGCATAGCCCCATTGTGATGTGCTCTTTGTGAACTCTGAACTAGCTAGAACACTTATTTTTGCATGGCCATTTCATTCATAGGTGCTGCATGTAATCATACCTGGAGGTCACAGAGGTGTGCATCACCATGCACAAGTTTAAATCTAATGTGACAAGGTAGAGCACCCTTCCAAGCTTAGTGGGAAATAAGTTCCTTTTGGATCCTTGCCTATTTTAGTGTCCAAAACCAGCAGTAACTCTCAAAGCAGCAGAAGTTCAGTATAATAGCAAGTCTGCCAAATGTCCCTATCATCTAAGCACAGATGTGTTCAGTAGAGAATGAAATCTCAAGGTTATGAATTTTTTTTAAGTTTTCCTTTTTGCCCACATCAACCTTCTCTTCGACTGTTAAAAAGTTCATCTTCACTCAATTCCTGGTCTTTCATAAGACCTTGAACTGAGGAGAAAGACTATTTAGTGCAATTTGAGACAAATATTTGGTGCAGTAACAATAGATATTTGCCATATACCTTTGGTAGTAGTCTCATTCAGCACTATTTCTGGACTTTTTAATAAAGAATAAAGGAGGGAGACAGGTCCAGCTCTGGAAGCAGAGTTTTGGAAGAAGTTACTGTGTTTTAATACGACAAAATGTGTTTGGATGAGTCATAGGAACCTCGTGAAACCTTAATATCTCTTTGAGACCAAAGTATTCCTAGACTTAAAAGCTTTAAGTGTTACCTATCATCATTCAGCTTTATGTCTCTTGTCCTGGATCTTCTCAATTGTCTGAAACTCAGCAAGGAAGGGCAGATAACAACACTATTGAGATGTAGTTAGTGCCTGCCAGCTGTTCAGTTATCTTTTCTAAAGAACATTCTGAAATTATATCCCTCTCATTTTTATCATGGATTGAATATTCACTGTTTCATGCCATGTTTTCAGAAATATCCTCTGGTTCCTTTTGCAGTTGCCTTCCAATGATCCATGCAATCCCACAGCTTCCTTGAGGATAGCCTTGCTTTATTCCAATCCCCATTCCATAAAGAAACCAAGGTATGAGATCTGTGAGCATTTTGCCCAAACGCATTCACACCTCTTTCTTAGTGCTCAGGTCCCCAGTTTGCCCAGTTAGAATTCCTTTACTCCACTCTTTTCCAAGCATGACTGCTCATCCACCCCCACTCACACAGGTCACTCCCCTGCTCTAGCCACACACCTCTCACCTGTCCTCACAGGATGTCTGAGATGTTGCTTTCCTGCTGACTTCACTCCAGCTTTTCCAAGATGCCACCACAGGAGGGAAAGGACTAATTTTCAGTTATAAACTTCCAGCAGCTCCCCACATTGTATCTTATCCTTTCCTTGGAAGCCATTCCTGGTTTTCCACACAAAGCACTAGGTTCAGAACAGCCTCCAGAGGCCAGCAAGACCTCCTCTGCTCCCAGCTTATATGACAAAAAATAGGCCTCTTCACCTAACAATGTTACTCTATAGTTTACTATACTATCAAAATTAGTAATTTATTTCAGCTTCGTGGACTAGATGTGATCCAGAAGCCACAGGCTGAACAAGCCAGGGTTTAAATACTGTTCATGGGGAAAGATGGAATCTACAGACATCTAGCACGCTTAAATGAAATAAGCTTTCTGGAGGGAAACCTAAGGAAAAGATCTGTTTATATTTTTGGGTGTCAAGGATAGCTATGACTTGAGTTATTTTTCCCTCTTAAAGGAAAGACCATCACTGATGCTGGAGTGGACTACACAGACGAAAAGGGGAAACAGAATCTTAATACAGTTTTCAAGAATTCTATCTAGTAGCAGCTCCTGAAACAGTACTTGATGAATAAGAAAAATATAAAAATATTTTTTCTGAAAAAGAAAATAAGCAATCAATCTTATGTGAAGGCAGCACATTTAGCAAAGTAAGTTATTGAACTGCACAGTATTGATGGAGCTGAACATATATACATTTCAGGTCTCTGTTTTTGACAGTGTGTAAGGAGTAAAGAGATAAAAAAGAGTCAGATTATCCAGCTAAGGCAGAAAAATATCTGTTCTCTCCAGTTCCCACCAAATTGTCTTGTCTATAGCATTCAACATATATTTTTCTTGCTCTTTAAAAATTACTTCATGACCTATCCTGTCTGTAGAAGTTGTGGCCAAATGCTGCCCTCTTCCTGTTGAGCTTCTTTGGGGCCCTTATTTCAGTGAGGGGCAGAGGAATGCTTTCAAGGTGCTGATTCAGCCCTGGGGTCATAAGGACAGAAGAGATAGGTAGCAGTTCATAAAAAAAGACTTAGCTAAGCTACTTTTTTAAAGCTTGAGTTTATAGTCACAATGGGGCTTTTGGCAGGCCTATACTTCTTATGTCAGAACAAACAAAAATGGGTATAAATATTCAACATATAGAGAGTGTTTCAGGGAAAAAGAATGCATATTCCCCTTGCAAACTTAAAATCCATTGTTATTTTATGGCACGCACAATTTAAATTTAATGAACAGAACTGAAGGATGATGTACAGTGCACCTAATGGGGCCTAGAAGTGCCATACAAGTAACAGATACCGTGGAGAAGGATTTAAAGTTATTCTAGAAGCAAGAGTAAAAAGAAAAGAGAGAAGAAAGGTTTAGTTTTTTTCAGTCAGGTCAAAATGCTCTTTCCTTGGTGTATCGGCCTCACTCAGCCAAGGGAGGTCTTGGGAAGGAAGACAGAGTTTTAATTCCCTCCTACCTCTTTCCTGCAACCGTGAACTTCACCTTTGTACTGAAAGTTAAGGAAAAAGAAAAATCTTTGGGAACCTCACCTTTCCTCACCTCTACCCTTGAATAAGGTTGTTAGATAAAATTTGTAATCTAATCCAAGAACACTCAAATAAACATGGAACATTAATTTATCTTTTCATCCCAAGAGCAAAGGGTGTAGTTTCACACAGACCATCAGTAATGAGTAAATGATAAACAAAAATATAAAATCTGTAAAAACGTTGATACAAAATCCACCATTTTTCTCAAGCTACCACCTACATTCTGCATTTTCTCCAGCTACTACTTATATTCCCCTTTAAATTTTCATTCCCAGCACTTAACCAATGTCTGGATAGTGGTTTCTATGGTTGGATCATTTCAGGCTGACTGCAGCTCTTTCTCCCAAGTGTGGCTGCAGCAACAGGCACACATTTCTATTCAGTTCACATAAAGGGATGGGGGGAAAAAAGAAAGGGGACAAAAAATGAGTTGCACTCCTCTTCCTGTCCTTAGATATACAGTAGTATGGCTGGTGATGTTTTACCCTGCCAGTCCTATAACTTCAGACCTTGACAAGAAGGACAGGGAGCTCTCTGCTGACTGGCAGAATTGCAGAAGGCCTCTTCCTCTATGGGAAAAGAGGAGGCTGTGTTTCCAGCCAGATGTGGGGCTAGGAGAGGTGCAAAACTGTCTGGAGGGTACATAATGATTGATGTGGGGCTAGGAAGCATATAATTAATTGCTGTTTCTATACTAAGAATGCATAATAAATTGTCTTAAATCTGAAGGGACACAGATTAATTAATTGGGGCTTAGGGAGAAACTGGTGCTCTTAGTACCACTGGGCAATATTTTATGCAAATATGTGCAATGTTATGCAAATTAAAAATCTACTGGGTTTTTTGTGCCATAAGATATTGCTTGAGATGTGCCTGCATTGTAAAACAAATTCCCTCTGCAGCTACAGCCTGACTAGAATTAGGTGAAAAAGGTATTTATTATATTTTTATAATTATAAAGAAGGTAAATATTATATTTTTTCAAATATTATACTGTTTGTAAAATTTAATATTAAAAATACATTTTATTTAGATGCATACAAAAGCACTTAATTTTCTATATATGTTTTTATAAACATGTATTGGGCTACATAAGTAACTGTAAAAAGTATAGTAATGAGACTTTTCAAATTATTTTAAGACCTCTGTGTGGCTGAGCTCATATCTGGAAAGATGAGTTACTTGGGAAGAGAAATTGCAGAATGCCCATGAGTGGAACAGCATTTCAGGGTAATGTGAGAGGATGGTAATTGCTACAGCCTGATATAAGAGAAAGAGAAATAATCCTAGCTGCAGCTACTGAAATAAGGATCTGAAATATAAGTGCAGTAAAATCTTAATCTTTTCTGGTTTCAGCCCAGACACAAAATAAAGAACCATCAGGGATTAATCATTTGAGGAAGGAATTTGAGAAGTGTTAACATATTCTCTGCTAATTTTTTGCAAGATTTCTCTAAAGAGAAAACATTCAGGAATGTGGTGGATGCGTGATCATCATTTGACATACAACTGCAAAGTAGAACACAACGGCTACAGAAGATGAATGAGATCACTAATCGAAGTTTCAAGAAGCAGTGATTCCAGCAAGATCAGTGCACTTTCTCCAAACAAATTTGATTGTAGCCCTTTGCACCAGTGTTAATTTCATTCTAAGAATAAAACCACTTTAGACATTAGGATGGTATTAAGCTAATAGTATTATTATGTTGTCTGTCTTTTTATTTCATAAGGACAAATAACATTATGTTTGTGATGGTCAGAAAGGTGGGTGCAAATACATTTCTGCTTGTCTGGAATGAAAAAGTAGGTTGCAATAAAAAAGAAATTATGTCTAGAATGTTTCCCTTATAGGGAAGCCTTTTGCTTCTGTAGAACAGAAAGATAAAATAATTCTGATTTACAGGTTCATATTATTCTTATAGATTATTAGCAGTTTTCTTAATATATAGAAAAATGTAAAGAAGACCTTGTAAGAAATATATCTAAACATTTTCTCTGGTTTAGAATGTTTTTAAGTCCTATTCTCTTTCTCCTTTATTTAATTGGATATGTCATTGAAAAAAACCTGCTTGTTTCTGTTGGCTAAATTGAGCCATCCTTGTCATTAGGTGGGTATTGCTAATCTAATTTCCAAAGGCACTGACAAAACCAGACAATTTGTGTAATTTCTATATATTGATTACTAATATCAGACATAAATCTTTAGGGACCTTAATAAAATTAAAAGGCTTTATCTTTTTCTTGCTTTATTGTATTGAGCCAAGAGTCTGCAAATCTCTGTCTTTGGAAGCTTCCGCAGCTGGTCCAGAAAAAAATTCCAGTCTGGTTTGTTATAACAGATCACAGAATTTACTTGAATTAAATCTGGGCAGAGCTAGAACATATCCTTTATGATAATATCCAAGGCTTACTTTAGAAATTTTGACTGCAACTTTTTGGTGCACTTTTCCTAATGGCCTCACTGTAGAAAATATTCTCTATTTTGAGATTTCCTTTTTCTCACTTAAGCTTCCAGCCTTCAGATTTTGTTGCACCTTTTTCTCCCATGCTGAAGACCTGATTATCAATTTGTTAGATGTTATAGCTAGAGGACTCACATTTTGACTCTTATTTTGGTATTTCTTTTCTATCTTCATATCAATGTCTTGTTTTATTCTGCATTTATAATTTCTGTGATCTTTGTACAATCTACAGATTTTATCAGTGGTTTTTGCTGTCTTTTCAACTGGGTAAAAGTATGATTGAAAACCTTATTCTAACAGGGACTGCACGAAAGTCACACACCTGCTGCATGATTACTTCCCATTTACCAGTCTTTTGAGGCTAGTTTTTAATTCATTTGGCATGTACCACAACTATGTCATAAGACAGTTTCTTAATCGAATTTCCACTTGGAATGAATCAAGTGCCTTGTAGAACTATGTTCCATCAGTTCAGCCTTATTATATGGTGTTAAATTATAAAAGACAATACATATTTAATTTCCTAAACCCTATTTTCTGTAAAGTCATGCTGACAGTAGTAACATTATCCCCAAGTTTATTCTTGATTATTCAAGTCCCGCACCAGCAATTTCATTATTTTTTCCTACAATTTAAGATAATTACAACCAGACTCTTGTTACACAGCTTGGCCCTTTTACCATTTTTAATTATTTATATTATGTTCTCTTTTTTTTCTAGTGGGTGTGTTCACAGGGTCCAGCCTTGGCAAATAGGCCGGGATAACAGCAGCCAACAAGACAGGAATGAGTGTAAGAGTGTGGTTGAGTGGGATGTCTGAACTGCCTGAGATGGCATTTGCCCAAAATTGATGAAGGTAAAAGGAAAATAACAATTTTGCAAATTAAAGAGTAATTACCAGAATTACCAGAAGATGCTTGGGTAAAAAAAAAAAGTCAGCTGAACAAAAATTCAGATGAAGCATACATTTGTAGTGAGCAGGAGAGAAGGGGAACAGGGACCCTTCTAGATATTGCTGTATGGCCTGGGGGCTCTGCTTCTCCACGGGAACTCCAAACTGCTGCATCCAGGTCGTGCAATGCCAGCACGGGGACATCCCAGAACCTCCACCTCAGGGGCCCTCAATCACCTCCCCTGGCTGCCACCTTTGAGAATGGAGGTGAGGGAAACCTGGCACGCGTCTCCCATAGCAGGGATGTGCCCTGCTGAGATTATTACTAGAGAGGGAGATAAAAATTTTGGAATAATTTCATAAAAAATTGCAAGTACCTAGAACTGAGTATGATCTCTTATTATAGATATGGGTCATGAGCTCAAATTAATTTTGTGTTGTTAATAAATAAATAAACCACTTTGATATTGGTTTGGTTTAAACTATACAAACTGAACAATTTCTCCCTCTAAAAATTCTACCCTTCTGGAACTCTTACTCCAGTTCAGGACTTACCAAAGATAATGCTCCAAATGTTAGCAGCTGAGAACCCCCTGGAGAGCAGCTCTGATAGTTTATCAGAAATCCTGGGATTAAAATTAATTTTAAGTATTTAAAGATAGTTTATTTTGTAGCCCTGTAAGGAATTCTGGAACGGATACCATGTCATCATCTGATCTGGATGTATCTGTCAGCTTCCAAATATAGAAGAAAAAATCCTTACAGATTAACTATATTGAAACTAAAACAACAAACATCCCATGTTTCTTGAAATGCATTGAAACCTGTTTTAAAAATCTCTTTGCTCTTTATACTTAAAGTACTTTTTAATCTAATCTAATCCTATTTTTCTATATTTTCTATTTTTGTTACCTTCACCTTTTTTTGATTATGACTTTTAAGGTGTATTTTTAAACAGACCATACACTTTTCATTACTATTTCTCTCTATTTTTGACAAAAATGAAAATATTTTAATATTTCCTGATCATATCTCTATTTGCCTGCTTCAACTTTTTCCAAATTGAGCTTGCTTATATCTACTTTCAAGGTTTATCTAATTGGGCATTATAAGCAGCATGCATATTAAGCAAGAGCAGCTTGTGACCATTTGTACCTAAGCAACCAGAGCATATTTGTTCTATAATTGGTTCTTCTTTATCTATCAATACTGATTTCTCCTGCAACAGGTTTTTAAATTAGAAAATTACATTTTGTAATGGATAGACACTTGGTTTGAGTCCAAATAAGGCACAAGACACCTCAGTGTCTATTTTCTGTCTTTTTACACAGATTTGGTACCCATTCTTACTAACATAACTACTTTATTTCTTTAAAAAAAATAATCCAAGTTAAATTTCTAGGTTATTGAAGAACACTAGGACATTCTCTTCTTATCAAGATTCAAGAGCATAATGGCATGTAGACTGAAGGTTTATTGAAGGATAAACTGGAATTGGGATGTCATACTATAGAACTTGCTGTAATTTTTTTCTTTTTGTTCTCATTCTAGATATATTAGGATTGGTGCCAAGCAATCATTAGTAAGCACTTTTCACATCTTTGTATTTCAGAAAATGCTGACTTGATGAAAGGTTAGGTGACTAGCCTTCATTTCGGTAGACATAAAAAAATCATATGCCAACATGAGTACAATATATGGTAGCCATCAATTCTTTGGGATTTTCATTGTCTCAGCTCATGAATTTTATACCTTCTTATAAATTCTAAGAACAATTTGACATTTTCTGGTAGTATCGCAGAGCCAGAGGATCCCTGTGAATACCAATGAACTTTTACTGGGACAAATATACGGTGTACAGTGAAGATGCAGTTCACTGTCAAAGTATCTCACTACAGATATACTGCATACCATCAGAATTTAAAACAGATGGCTTGGAAGTCTACTGGTAATTTTACATAACCACTAAAAATAAAAGATTACATTTCCTGTGAATTACTATCCCTGGATTGCCCTTTCACAGAATTCATGAAGCACATGGACCAGGACAGGGAGAATGCTTAACCCTTGCAGGATTAATGTCATGCTCCTGAGACTGGGATTAAATCTGTGAGTGCCTGGGACAGCAGGCCAGACCTCAAATCTGTTTCTCTTTCATGCACTGCTATCAAAGCAGCACACAATTTTAGAGAAAATACATGAAATTACATGAAATTATAATATTTCACCTTCCTGTTCTGTGCCCTGTTCCAGCTAACTAAATATGAATTAATGGTGAGATAAACTTCTGTGATGCAGCTTTCTATGAAACATTTCTGTCCAGCAGTTTATGCACTTTAGCCATGCTGCCCGAATACAATCAAAGAAATCATATTTTTGTTTTTCTAAAATGGTTGTACTTGTGACAATGTTACTTCGAGAAAATTGGATTTAATGGGGAGCTTCGCCATGCTTCAAGTAAGTAAAAAATGAACTCCCAAACTTTTTGGTCCCTTGCCAAAATGTGCCAAGGGTTTCTGTATTAGAGCGTTTGCTGCACCTGGTATGACCATGTAGTTCTGCACCCCCATGCTTACCAGGATGCTGGTGTCTCACTGGGAACTGAAAGTACATAGAATTACTAAAGCTTCCCATTAGAGCCTGAAGGAAACAGCTCTGAGGAACAAGGCAAGTAGCAAGGCAGCAAGAGCTGTTGGTTAAACAAGCTCTTGCTATAAGAAAAAGGAGAAAGTAGATTTTTCAGGGAGAGGCAAACAAAAACTAGTAATAGAGGAATTTTATTGAAAGGGTCAAAATAAGACTGACTGTATGACAATGAACAGATATCAGTGTAAGGAAAAAAGAAGTTATTCTTTCTAAGTGTGGTAAATGTTAGTAATAATCAAGAGTTTCATGACAAAGACCAAAGGAAAAAGAGAAAAAGGGATATAATTGGAACAATAGAAGCTTTGCTTCTATCAATGTATTTCTGTTCCACTACTGGTAGAAAAAGGAAGCAGAATTTTGTTGTAAAGCTGGTATCTTACTATTGTTCACTATGTGCTGGTTAATATGCTCCTAATGGAGTTAGTGTCTTTCTTTTTTCTCTTATACACCAAGACTTTGTCTGAGACCATAATATTTTTGAATTTACATCAGATTAGATTGAAATTGATACCTTATTTTGCACTCTAGACCAAAAAAATCCCAACCAAACCACTTTTATTGTTCGCATCTAAAAAATCCAGGTTTTTTCTGTCTTTTCTTCCATGTCTGCCTGTGGATTTAAATACATCAAAACCAAAATTTAAGACGATGAAACAAATAAAGCAGACATAAGTGCCAATTAACAGAAAATAAAGACCTCTAAAGTCAGGCTGTAAAAATTCACAACTGCTTTTCCAGATGCTGCAATGCTAGTTTGAGTGTTGATTGTATCTTGTTGTAATTTGATCATTTACATTTAAATTTTCTCTAAAAGTTTTCAACAAAGTCTGGCCAAGAAACAAAATAAACCCTAGAAAGGAAAAAACCCCTAGATCAACAGCCATCTTCTTACTCACAAAATTAGCCTGTTTTTCACAAAATTGTTAGCATGGAAGTGTTTCCATAAACACAGTTTTCACACTCTTGGAAACATTGTTAGAATTTACTTTTAATTAAGGTCAGAATGGCTGAAGCCTCATCACAGTTCATTTTGAGGTGTTAATACATGTACATGGATTTGATAGGAAAACTACATTAAGCTGCACTTTTAAAATTTTGCCTATACATTTTTAAAAATAATATTTCTTAAAATAATGGCTCCTTTAAATTTGAGATAAAGTAAAAATAGTGTCTTCCCCCCACCCTCGAGGTAAAAATACCCCAAAAGAACCTAATATAATTTTATGAGCTCTGTAACTTTAAGAATTTGCCTAAGACATAGATCTGGTCTTATTTACACAGCTATCAAACATCATTACTGTAAGTCAAGCAATAACTAGAACTTTTCCAGCTTTGGCAATTGGAATTGCTAGGACTGCAACAAGATCATTTAGCACCAAACTTGATTTTCAAATTTGTACAAAGACAAATAGTAATTTTCACTCTAGATATATCAATTAAGAATGACTCTGTAGTTCTAGATGTAAATTTGTCCTATTTTTCACTGAAGTATATTAGAAAAAAATAAATAAAACAAAACTCCAAGAAATAAATAAAAAGCCCAAACAGAAAAAAAGAAGCCAAAAAGCTTTTTCTTATAGTTGTGAATTTCTAAAACTGCATCTGTTTAAAGCGTTCTCTTAATTGTTCAAATCAATATAGCAATTTGGCCTTATAAGATAAAAGAGTTCCAATTAAAATAAATCTGTCACCTAACCTAAATATTAATTTCTCTCCAAATCTATCTAACTCTCTAACCAATGATTCTTGTTGTTGCATGATGTTGTTTAATTTCTTTTAGCTCAAATGTTTTACTAGTGCAGAAAATTAGCATCCTACCTATTATCCTATAGCCAAATTTTATAAGGTTTCAAAAATCTGTAACTTTGCACAGATTTCCAGGGCACCACCACATTACTCCTTTCATACACGTTCTGCCATTATTTGCAGAACTGCCAACTTTATGGGTACTACCTGGATCAGCTCCTGGAGTAACTATAACCTGCATTTACAAAACAAGAACCTTCTGAAATCAGATCTAAAATCACAATCCTGTTACTAATCTTGAGTAAAAAAAAAAAAAAAAAAGAAAACAATATTCTTATTGTGGAAAAGAGAAACTGCCAAGAAATTTACTGATGTTTTTAAGAATGAACGTGGTGTTTGCTTTTCTTTGAATGTTAAGCTTTCATAATGATATACTGAAATATAAACTCTAAGTATTCAAATAAATATGAGACTTGAAAAAATGCATCCAGGGACTGTAAAAGAGCTGGTTAATATTATTGTGAGGCTGCTCTCTATCACCTTTGAATGGCTGGAGAAATCAAGAGAGCTCCCTGATGACTGGAAAAAGGCAAATGTCACACCCATCTTCAAAGACAAGAAATAGGCTCTGGGGAACTGCAGGCATAATCAGTGTTATCTCACTCAATTGGAAACATTAAGATTTGCATGCAGATGATTAATCCCAGCCTCTGACATCACCAAAAAGGAGCAGTTTGAGTCTAGCAAAACACTACACATTTAAAAAAATAAAGGCAGTGTGGCATGACAGAAGTCATGAATAAGAGAGACATTTCTGGGTCAAGCTCTTATAAATACCAGATAAATTTGTAAAGTTAAAAAAACCTTGGAAAACAGGCTAGGGGGAGACAGCAGTAGAATATTTTAAGAGGAAATAATGTGGTGAAGGAGCAGAACTTAAAAGAGGTTGAGGAGGGAATAAAAAAGGAATATAAAAAAAGCAAATAATGTCCTCTAGATTTTTGGGAACTGTCTGTGTATGATCTGTGCAGCTTGGAGCAGGACAGTGGATCTGCTGCTGACCAACATGTACGTAAGGGCTACTTCAGTGATCAGGATGAACCTCAGTATTGAAGGTGGACAACCCCGGCAAAACAAACTGGACAACTACAAGTAAATCATCCTTGGAGCTGTGTGCAGACTCAAGGACAAGATGATGAGGATTTAGTAATGAGGATAAAGTGCATTTAGTGAGGCAAATTGTGACCATCGCAGTGAGCTTTTTGTGATGGGATGAATAACCTAGTGAATGGGGGAAGAGGTGGTTTTAGTGCACTTCATCTTTAGCAAGGTCTTTGACACAATGTGCTATGTCACCCTCGCAGCCAGGACAGGAAAACCTTCTGGACTGTTCACTGCTCTGAGTCAGCCTTGCTTGGAGTAGGTAGCTGGACTAAAAGGTCTCTCCCAACACAAATCCTTCTGCAGTTTAACATAAACTGTGACAGTAACAAATCAAGGGATAGAGTTTACCTCAAGAAATTATGAAAAAGGATTATTTTTAAATGTCTTTTTAAAATTTAAGATGTTGAATTATAATACAGCTGAGAAGTGAATCACAGCTTGAAATGGCTTCAGATTTTGCCAGGTACAGGTTTTCTTGTCATCTAGTGTCTATTTTTTATCTACTCTTTGTTTTACACTTGCTGTTTTCAGCAAAATATTGTGTTGTTCACATGAAACACTAATTAAATAGACATAGAATTCATAGAGTCCAGAAACCTTACAGTTATAGAGCTAGAAGATATTATACACTTCCCCTATTTATTTCAGGATCTGAAAGTTAATTCCACACTTCAAACTCATTACATTTTGTTCATCCTTTTCATGATTGTGTGAAGCATTAGGAGCAGAATGAAACAAAGCACAGGAGGATTAGAATTTGACATTTAACTGCAAACAGTAGGATAGGTGGGGCAGCTGTCTACAGCAAATAACCACAGAAGTCAATTGGATATGTTGTGTTTTTATGAGGTTTTAACAAAGTGTATGAATAAGTGTGCTTGTAATAAAAGTGTTTGGATAACATCAAATCACTTCACACTTACATTGAGGAGACCAGGTAAACAAGCAAGAGAGATGACTAAAAGAAAAAAGTATTAAAATACTGAGATTTCCACAATGAAAAACAGTTGTTCTTTTAGCACACCATTTCACAAAAAATAAAAAACAAAGAGACAAACAAGCAAACTAATAGTAATAATAATAATAATTAGAAAAAAATCTTATGGCAACAAAGACTTTCAAGCAGCTCCTGTCCACCTGTAGTCTTTAGTTGTGGAAATGATTGTACTTCTTTTGGGGAGAAGTTTTTCCACAGCTTTTAGCTACTTGGCTGTTATCATTTACTGGGAGAAAATTGAGGAACTCACATATCTGAATTTACATGTAGAAATTCTATGCCAGGTTTGAACAAAAACAATGTCTTCTTAAGGATACATTATCATTTTATGAGTAATACGAGGTATTCTCTAGGGTAAACTAAAACCAAACATCATTCTTTTTCAGTTAGCCTTCCAAAAATTACAAGCCTTGCCATTAAAAAAAGTCTGATTCAGCTTCCATTAATCTTTTATGAGGTACTGAAGTCACTTAAGGGGTTATAACAATCAAGGATATGAACAGTGTTCAGTTCTGAGTCATTAACATATCTAGAAAATTACATTTACTTGAAAATTAATAAGCTTTTGGTGGAGATCATTAATATTAACATTCCTTCTAGAGAAGGGAGAAGTAGTATAGAATAAGAGCATTTAATTTGTAGAATTTCCCTTTTTTCTTTTGCCTGTGAATTTTACTTTGCCAGTATGATGTGCTGAAAAATAACCAAATTATTAAAAAGTTATAAACAACTAAGTTAGGGTTTTTTTTCTCAGTATACATGTCTTGTACAGTTTTGTTGATGAGGGTGTCTCCTGTTGAAAGAATTGCAGGATTAAAAATGAAACCTGATAAAGAAACAGATTTCCTCAGCTGTATTTTCCTTAGTTATGAAATGCAAATAGGCTTAAGACACGAAATTAAACCTAAGACAGAAAATGTACCTTCAAAGCATTTCTTGTCTTAGTTAAGCTAAACAGAAGAAGAAAGTTGCATTTTACCTGAGCTCGCTGTTAAGAAGAGAAAAAAACAGGAAGAGTGACCCTAAAAGCTCCTCATGGTAAAGAACTGCTTCCATGAATTTAGACTATGATTAGGAGAAGAAGTTCTTATGCTACATTAGTATTCTGTCAGGAGAAGTATTTTCTATGCTTTCTCCTCCAAACAGTTGTGTGGTATCTTGGGAGGCAAAACTATTTCATGGCTTTAGCAATCATAGCCCAAAGACAAATAAAAAGGCTGGGACTTACCTAGATTCTGCAGTACACTAAAATAGCATTATTCTGTCCTGTCACCATTCAGTGCTGAATACCTGTTAAAAACCCCCATACCTCAAATTGCAGATTAGAAAGACAAATATTGGCTTGTAAGATTTATATGAGAAACCTTCTGATTCTCTGCCCTTTCCATATAACCTGTAGCAGTTCTCTATATACCTTTTTGAACAAGGTCTCCAATTAAATGTTTTAACTAAAGAATGAGAAAACAAGTATATATGGAAGGCACACATAAAAATAAAAAAAAAAGTGACAAGACATTAGCAACTCTAACAGCATCAGTACATGTGAAATAAATAGTAAAATGCTGTCAAATGATCAAGAAGAAAATAACAAGACTCACTCTTGATGGGATTCTATTTGAAGTGAAAGAAGCCAAATGAATGGAAAAGAGTCTATCAAATTAAATCAAGCTAGATCAAGCAAAAAAGGGAAGCTGTAGACTTCAAGACCTCCTAGCATACCAAACCAAAAATTGCAGAGCATCCTAGAGATAGTTCTTGTTTTTGTACTGTGCATTCCACATGAGACATGGAGACAAATATTATGAGAGAACCTATCATAACAATGTTTTTAGCACTGCATGATGTTATGACAGTTCAGAATGTAACACTATGGAATAGCTATACAATTTAGTGATTCTGGCAGTCATTAATCAAAGCAAGTATATTTAAGAAAAGGTACTGAATTCTGTCTGCCACAAAGGAAAACACTTTTTTGTAACTTCTTACAGACCTGCAACAGAAATAAAACAGCATAAGTTCAAATCCAGAAGGACCTACTGGATATGGCTTGCTAAAAAACCCCACAAACATCAAAAAACTCATCAAGATATGCACATACTAAAGGCTTAGTACTGAGATCTTTGCGATAACATAATCCAAATGTTTTGAAAAGCTCTTTCAAAATTACTAAGGATATATCAGGCCCATCTTGCAAGAAGATTTAAAGTGTTTATGAAACCCAGGGATGAAATAATGAAAAAAAGTAATTTCATGCAGATGGGCCCTGTACTATATACAGACAAGTCAAACAGCAGAAAAAGACATAGAAAGATCCCATAATAACACCTTGTCTATGATTTTAAAGATGAGCTGGCCATGCAGAAGACTAAATGCATCTTTATGTGCATCTCTACAAAGCCTCGAAGGAAAGGTTTTCTTTCAATAACATCTGTTGATGGCAAGCAATCAGGTTATCATTTTTGGCATTGTGATGGAGGGCAGACTTAACATTTACATGAGTTGAACATGAAAAATATATTTAAATTTTAGTTTCACTTGGAATTGACCAAGTCTCAATAAGAGAGAAATGGAAACTTTTGTGAAATATGGGGAGTAAAATTCAATCATTCCTCTTCCAGGTATTCTCAACCTAAGGAAAGGGGTAATTCTATTAGAAGATGAGTTTTTCTTTCATGATGAAGAATTCATCTTGGTCTTCTGGAGCAAGCATACATCAACTGTGCAATGGTGCCCTGCCCAGACCTGCTGAAGGATGATTGTTAAAAACCACCCTTCCTTCCTACCTTTATATGAGCATGGATAGTACATGGAATGGTTCGTGTCAATGTGACTACAGGATGAGGAAATATTGATTACAGACTGCGGAGTGACAACAAGATTTAATCATGTTTTTGTGTTCACGAGCATGAAACAACTGGGTTATGATCTGCTGCTACGGCTGCAGAATCTTACTGCAACAATAGAAGTTATAAAGTATTGGCAGACATCAAAATGTGTAAGAGTAAGGGCAAGATGAAGATTGTCTACTATTAGAAGATCCTATGAACAATGATTGCTGTATCCAAGGTCCTCTAAAGTGAGACTTGACACTCATGTGCTGTTGCACAGACTTCACCAAGACCACAACGGCGTGGGTAGGCAGCAAAAAGGCCGAGACCTATGAGATAGCTTTGGATAGGATCCCTGTTCCTGCACAGAGTAGGCTGAAACAGGATTACAGTGGTTCCCAAATATAGAAACAGGTTGTAATGGGATAAGAGAGTCAGTTCTAGTGGGTAAAATTTAGCTCATCTGAACTAAGCTGTGGAAGGATAATTAATGATTTTTCAGATGTTCTGTAGCAATCTGTGTGTGCCTGAGGGCTTGATGATGAAGACATTGACTAAGATGGAATTTAGTGGAAAAGACTTACTAAAGACAGTGCAAGCCTGGGCTGATAATCTTAGTTTCACTCTATTATGTTCATCTTGGCTACAAATGCACTAGCCTTGTGGGTTTTGTCCCTGTGTTTTTTTGATTTTGGAAGACTGCTTGGTCTTTTTGCTTTATCATTATGTTTAGTTTATGTTTAGTTCAGCATTAAAAAAGTACTGGATCAAATAAACTCCCTCAAAACTTGTCTTGAATTTTGACAGTTGTTTTACAAAAAGGGATTGGTATTACTTTTTACAGTAATCAACAAATAATTCTATGAGTTCAGCAAATGCAAAAGTCATTCCCACAATAAGCCAAAACTCACAACATCTAACAAGATTTATAGGTATATGGATAAATATTTTCTACTGATTGAAGCAGAAATTATTAAATGCTTATCAAACTTTTTTATTCTAGAACTTACATAATAATGATAATTCCTTACGCAGAATTTCACAAGCATGATTTTGCTTTTGCTTAAACACTATTCATTAAAAAGTGGATTATTTTACCAGAAGAATACAATATTCTTTGAAGGACAGCACTGAAGTGTTGAAAACCATATGATATAAAGTTATCATGGCTTATCAAAACGTAAATACTTTGTTTTCTAAGTCTCATTTTGTTAGAAAACTATCTGCATATTAATGAGTTACAGTTCTCAGATTATTTACTCCATGGTGTAATGCTCCATGGTGTAAATGTACAATTATCAAAATGTTAGCCTGCAGAAGTTACAATGGACCAAAGAATTTTCTGTGAAGTGCATTGCCCTTTCTGGTCCAGTAGTGTGAAAATGCAATATACAATCTCTAAATGCTATATGACTTAAGATACAATTTGAATATATGACTAATCATTATGTGTACATATTTTTTAATTTTTAATATTCCATTAAAATATACATCAAAATATATAACATTCCCACTTTTTAATTATATCATTACAGTCTCTGGGGTTTCTCTAAGATAGTCATTGTCCTTGCCTGAGATGTTTTGACCCACATTAAAACTCAAGTCTTTACAGATTTGTCAGAAGCAAAATAAGAAACCTTTTCAGTTCCTGCTCCATTATAGTCTTTAAAATAAGAAAATAACTTCCTAATAACTCCTGTAATTACTTAGTGGGAGTTATGTGGGTAAGAGTACCAAGAGAGCTCTAATAAATCATGTGTTATGTTTGTACAAATAAAAGATTGGTACACTTCCATGCTACTGACTGAAAACTGACAACAAAGTGGAAATGGAATAACCACTAATTCAGATGCAACTTATCTTAGCCTACCATTGGCTTAGATAAAGATTAGTCATCCAGAAAATTTGGGTAAATCTATCATTTTTTTTTAAGCCAAAGTGCTTTTTTCACAAATTAGTTCGCTAAAACAGCATAAGTATTTATTTCTTTTAAAACAGAAACTTTCATGACACAATAATGTTTTCTGCAGCTCAGACTGAGGCAAAAAATTGATTCAGTCTGGAGAGTCCTTGTTCTGCAAACAGACATGTAAGTCTCTCAGTGTTGTTAGACATTACAAACATGAAATAGAAAAGATAGGTTTTGAGTAGAGGCAAGGGAAACAAAAGATAAAACAGCCCCATTATCACATCAGTTCAATTTGCAGCAAAGGTATATGTTGAGTGTCTCTAAAGTCTCCCTTTATTACCTACTATTCTCCTTAGATATTTTCTACTGTGTAGTTAAAATTTAGAAAGCCCCTTCAGGCTCTTGTGCTTCTCAAAAGGATGTGCAAAAGAGTTTGTCTTCCAAAATAAATATCTGCAACCAGCATCTCAACTTAGACTACATGTCAGTATGCACTCATTTGGTATTCAGAGACTGCATCTAATTTAGGCCTGAAGGCAGACACAGGTGAATAATATTTGCAACAACAAAACAAGATTCAAGCTACAGATGAACTAATGAATTAATTAAAAAGGGCATCAACTGAAGAAATACATCATCTCTTGTAGTCTGGGTACTGTAATCTTTCCTTTACCTAAGGATCCCAAATTGAAATTCCATGTGTCTTCCATGAAAACTAACGTACGAGCCTTACACCATTTACCTTGATTTGATAAAATACCTGTGAGATGGCCTGGCTTATACACAGGCACAAATGAAGAAAAATTCTCAAGTTAAAGGAGTTATCCTGGTATAAAAATGCACATGAAAACAGACAAAAAATAGGCATAATGATTTAGGTTTTACAAAGTAAAAGGTTATAAACTATAAACCAAGAATAATCAAAGGAACATTATGGTTTAGAAGTTGCTATGACAGCTATACCAGAATTTTAGACAAAAGCTGCTACATCTATCATTATCTTAAAATCTTTATTTATGACTTGGGTGAGGGGGTGGAGTGCACACTCAACAAGTTTGCAGACAACACCAAGTTGGGTGGGAGGCACTACAGAGGGACCTGGACAGACTGGGACAGACCTGGACAGACACAATGGGCTAAGGCCATGGATGATCAGTAAGATCACATGTTGGGTCCTGCACTTTGGTCACAAGAACCACATGCAGAGCTACAGAGTGGGGGAAGAATGGCTGGAAATTTCCTGGAGGAAAAGAACTTGGCAGTGCTGGTAAGCAGCAGCTGAACATGAGCTGGCTTGGGCCCAGGTGGCCAAAGGAGGCCAGTGGCATCCTGGCCTGTATCAGCAATAGTGTGGCCAGCAGGACCAGGGCAGTAATCATCCTGTTGCACTTGGCTTTGGTGAGGCTGCACCTCGAATCCTGTGTTCAGGCTTGGCTCCTCACTATGAGAAAGGTTATAGCTCATTTCCTCAGCCCACAGCTGCAATGAGGGACTTCCACCACCCATTTCTGAGCAAGCAGGTGTCTAATCCTTCTCTCACCAGAGAAGGATGAAATTACCCTTGGTAAAGTTTACAGACCAGACTCACTATTTCCTCACAATAATTTCTATTCATTCTCTCCTCTTTGTCCTATTTGGAAAGGAAGTGGATATGCAAAAATATTCTGTAACTCATAGGTGTGATTAAATGGGTGAAAAATTTTGAGAAGAGTTGATAATGTGGATGTGTTCCCACAACTAAGAACACAACTTGCAGTTTTGTCCTAGAACCACTTCAATATTTTCTCAACTCCAGCCTGAAGCAATTTACAAAATAATCATTGTGAAGCAGACACTTGTTCCCTATACTGACCTGTCTCTGTCCTGTGGGCAGAAAAACATGCTGTTCCCATGAAGACATAATATTACTTCAGGAAACTACACAGAACTTCACAGTAACAGCAATAAATTTCCCAAGCATATTTTATTATGATCTCTACCCCATACCTTTTTAGAAGTGTTGCACTTTATGAAACAGAAAGCTTGGAAATAATCACACAGCTCATGAAATTCTCTTCTGTCAAGTTGTGGTATCCATGGCACCACCATTACTTATCACTGGCCACTAAGCACATCAATAGGAGCTTCAGAACTGATGGACCAGACCAACAGGCCAATAATTATGTCCCAGAAGAAGCTGGCAAGACTGAGGACAATATCAGTGTTTTAGATTTGTACACCTAATTTGAGGAATTTGCTAAACCAAATGTGACTCCACCTCAGAGGAAACATTTAGACAGGATACCCAGTGAATTGTGAGGCACTCTAAAAAGCTTTAAGAATTTACAGTTTCAATTTTTAATTTCAGATACATACTTATGAATAGTTTCTGACTCAAGGATAAAGGTACATAATTTTGAATGGCATTAGTCAGTAAAAGGCAGGAGCTAATGTAAATGGTTCAGTTGACTATACCATGAAAGGGCTAATGTACATTAATAGTGCAATCTAAGTGCAGTTATGCTTTCTTTTGTGAGGTACTGAGTGTATAGTATATTCCAGACATACTATAGTATAGTATAGTATATCCCAGGCGTATAACCTGGGAAAATATTTTTCAGATATTCCTTTGTTCAAAAAACTTTCCATAACTGATTATCATCCATCTCTTATATTACTAATATATTCTAATTCAAGTTAAAATAAAATTCAGCTAGGTTAATCAAGTTTATTTGTATATATGTAACAGGATTTTCTTGTCCTTTTCCATAACTTGACTGTTAATATAAATTCATTACTTCTATCAATTTCAGAATGCAAAGCTCTCAGGACAGAGAAAAAAGTAATTTTTATCAAGAAGTTCCACAATAATGCACTATTTGTGCATAAGATGTTTTGGGTTATAATCCCAAGTAAATTTTCTCAGTCATCTACTCATTAATGTGAGATGACTGTTAATGCCTACTGCCAATTAAAAGAACTCACAGAAACAATTTCTTTAATGAGAAGTACCACTTTTTACAAATTCATTCCTTTTGTCAAACCACACTGATAACAACTGTACTTATCATATGAAAAAGAGCAAATTAGGAACAGCTAAATGAAAATTTCACCTTGCTAATTCTTTATATTCCTTGATATATTAAGAGCTGAGAGACAGATCTACTGAGCTTATTCCTTATATTTCTTGATATATTAGGAACTCAGGAGAGTGTGCAGCAAAGTCAAAGTATTTTAAGATTAAACAGGTGAAACTTAATATTGAGCAAACCATTTCTATTATTATTAAAAGATTCAGACAATTCAGATAATTATTGGTCACTTAATTTCCTTTGCAGCAAATTCACTTCCCTGATGCAGAAAGCACAAAAGTACACAGAGCAGTGCAAGGGCATTTCCTTGTACAAAATACTTGGCATACTATAGATGCCACAAGAAATACTTAAAGAGTCTAGCAACAGTAATCACAGTAATAACAGATCTATTGCCTTAGGAAAACACAGTTTAAAAAATCTGGTCAGACCAGTGTTCAAGAAGCTGTAAATAATGCACTGATGGCATTACATGGCCTATTGCTTGGAGAACACTGCTCCAGGAAACGTCTTCTAATATGCCATCTCACAGACTGACTTTGCTGCCTTGCTTTTATCACTTGAGTTCTTTTATTTCACTCATCTATATGACTTTTCCTAATGAAGTTTGAAGACAATCTCCCCTTGAATACAATTGAAGTTATTTAATCTGTTTTTTTCTTAAACCACAAAAGTAGGAGTTATAAAACTTAAAATTACTGTTCAACAACTGTGATAAAAGAAAAACCCATCTAACACAAATGCTTCAGTTTCTACAAACAATCAGAAAAACAGATTTCTGCAGCCTACAACACTGAAAATGAACAAGCCATATTTATTCTTTTTGGCTTGTTACAGCCAAAACACAGGCTACACTTCCCCTTTACCTGACATAGCTATTACACACCTGGAGTTGGATATGAGCAATGCAGTTCAGAGGTCTAGTGAAAGACTTCTGAATCCTACAAAACATCTTGCTCTACTGTGCATTACTACTGTATATATATGACAGGTGAGGCTAGTAATGGACTCCAGAGCTTATCATTAACAGCCTACATATGTAATTAAATATAGTTTTCAGAGGTAAAAATTGCATTATGCAACATCTAGATTTCACTTAAGCATTCATGACAATGCACTAGAAAACAAAAATATGACTTTTTTTCTTTTGTGTATTTGGAATTCAGGTGAACAATGTTTACAGTATTATGTAGGAAAAGTGCAACCTTAATTTAAAATAATAGACTTCTCTAAATTAATAACACTGTAACAGTTTGATTTGGTACAATTTCAAGGACAAATAAAAAGTATTCTTTTGCTTCTGTATAACATCTGATGCATCACTGGGCTGGGTATCATTTGAGATTCATTAGATGAAAGATAGCCACATCTATTAGATGAGTCCTGTTATATTACACTAAATTTACTAACTAGAGTAAAAAAAAATAGTTATGTTTTTCCTCAAAAATCTAATCCTGTTCACTACAGCGGAATTACAAAGATAAGAAGAAGTTCTCAGAAGCTATAATAAGCAGTTTATAGGACTAAATATTTTGTAATACCTAAGTAACATACTGCATGTTAAAAATTCTGCCAGTTCCAACATCCTAGAAATATGCTGAGATAGAACAACAGCAAAACAAACTCGGTAGTCCTGCAGGCACAAGCAGCAGATGATATTTAAATCAGAAAGGAAAGAGATAGCAGTATTTTAAAGGTAATAACAAATCCTTACCTAGTGGCTGCCCTGCAATGATCCTGGCATTCTCTCCTGCCACCGCAGCCCTCGCGTGCCTCTCGCTCATGTACTGTACGAACGCATAACCTTTGTGCACTGAGCAGCCCACTATTTTCCCATACTTGGCAAAGATTGCTTCAATGTCACCTTTTTTGACAATAGCTGTGTTCAGATTACCGATGAAGACTCTGGAATTGATGGACTTTGGGTCGTTCTTATTGGTGACATTGCTGGTCTGTGTTTTGCCAGTCATGGTTGGATCACTTGGCTTTAAACCTTAAATAAAGAACAAAGAGAATTATTTTTCTAAGCATACAGTTACCCTGACTTTGGATGATTTTTCCAGCAATTCACTTTTCATTTTTCACTTTGGGTGAATCTCAACTCAGAAGAATAAAACTATCTAAAACATATTATCAATAAAATCAAGATAGAACATTTTAAAATACTGCTCAAAAGTAAAATTTAAACCTCTTATTTTTATAGATGTGAAATATACCAATACATCACTTAATATAATGCTGTGATAGTGGAGCTTTACTGTAATCATATGTGGATTTCTGCTTAGAAATTCAATATTGACTTTTTAAGCACTTAGCCATCTAGAAACTGCAAAGCAAGAGAATGAATCATTATGTACTGTCGAAGAAATGAACAGTCAAGGCCATGTAGAGAGCAAACTCTTAAAATGAAAAACAACTCTGCTTTTGTTTGGTGTCAGTTAGAGCACATTTCTCACCAGTTAAATATCACTCTGAGGTGTGCAAGGCAGGTAACATACAATTCTTTACTGCAATCAATATGTTTCTATCAGAACAATTTTCCCTGTAAATTCAGTACAAAAAAAAAGTGAGAAAAGACAGTGGCTTATGTTCTGAGAACTAAAAAGTAGGAAAATAAACCACTTTAACTTTAGGAATACAGATTTTCTTGCTTCTTTGCTCTTTTATCTGAGGTCACAAGTCAAAATGCATCCTGGTAAATCTCTGATGGTAATAACTACATTATTTCTGGGAAAGATTTGGTAAAAGAAGGAAAAAACCTAACACTTTTTGTGTTCATCTAGCCTTACCCCTCTGAAGTACATGTGATTTTCATTTGTATGCAAATTCCACCTGCCAGCAGTCCCTCCATTTATGTCAATTTACTTCTATGGAAATGAAATGAAAGAAATTGTCCCAACTCTGTACTTAGGTTTTCTTTAGCTGACCACAGAAATGACAAAAATACGCATAGCTTTAAGTAGAGAAGACTTATTTTGGAAGAAGAAGGTCATTTGGGCAGCATTCAAATACAGGCTGTGTCGTACAGCCAAGAACTATGTTAGTATTTTTTAACCTGTTCTTACTTATGATTAGATCAGCGTAACAACTCAGGTAAGAAGAGAATCCAGTTAAACACTTTTCACAGTTAAAACTCAGTTCATTCCTCAGAATGAAAAGGTGTAATAGCCTCTATTCTGAACATTTAAATTGGAAATTTCATATTTTAAATCAGTCCTATCCTACATGAAAAGAAAAAAAGAAACCATTGTCACTGAACTCTAAAGAATAGCTGGTGAACAAAACAGCCACAGTCACAGCCATCAGCACTTTGACTGCCTCCATCCCAGAGGATGGACAATCCCCACCTTCCAGACAAGAACATACAACGGAGATGTGTGGGCAGACCTGGTCTCGGCAAACAGCCTGCTTTATTGAATGAAAGTACACAGTAGAGCTGCCGGTCAATGAGCTTTCACTTGATCGACAACTTAGCATGGAAACTTACTTTATATTACAGCATTTAGAGAAAACACTGACAAAAAAAAGAAAAAGGATGCTTTCCTCCAAGTTTACTGATTTTTAAATACGTTGTGGAAACATAACATGCTGTGTACACGCACAAATTTCATCATGGAAAACCAGGAAAACTGCCTTTAATGCAAGCCTCTGACTTTCATCGTAAGACAAATTCAGTGCTGTATACTTCTAGATTGATGTGCATATTGTGAATGTTTGAAGTCATGTCTGCATATAGCTAACCTGAATATTGTGAAAATCCAAAGTAGTTATGAAGGCAATATTATGAAGGCAAACCACTTACAAAACGTAAATATAATGCATACTAAGATCCATATTAGCATGAAGTAGACTGCTGATATTTTCTGAGAACCAGGACATTTAACCCTGTCTTAGATACACCTTTCTTACACAGGAGTCAAAATGAAAATAACAGCCATGTTGGCGAAAAGAGCCCTGATGGACCAAACTGAAGAGGTAACATGGCAGAGTAACAAGGTATAAGAGTAACAAGGTATAAGACTAACAAGGTTAGTGCAGTCGGGTTGTTGATGAGAAGAGAACAATTGGTGTCCCCTGTGGTGCTGAGCTGCACAACACTTCAAGTACCACTCTACTAGGAAAACTTACCATGGAGAGTATTGTGTTTATCTTTGCAAAGATCCAGGGAAAATAAGCTGTATGTGTTCTAATACAGTTCTTAGCATCTTGCTGGTATTATGTGCATTTATCAAGTGTGTAGCTGAACTTATTTTAATAAACTCATAGAGATAGTTTATCACAAGTATAATCACTGATCTAGAAAGCAGTAGCCTGGATCGGTAGACCCATCTCTTCAAACTGCTGTATGACTCTCAGTAAAATGCTTTTAGTACCTCTGTTTCCACTTTTTAATCTTCAGGCTGGAATTTATTTTTACTATGGGATATATTATATATATATATATATATATAAAAGAGATCTATAATATATAATAAATATATACATATATACATATTAACTTCTAACACAATGTGACCTCAGCTGGAATGCTTAAGCACTCCCAACATATTTTTTAAAAAAAGAAATCCAAGGAGAAAAAAATCTGCAGAAAATCTGCCAGAAGTCAAGTTTGCATGAAAATTATATGCAATGAAAGTCTTTATTTATTACCACCAAAATTGTTTTCTAAACATCAGAGTACTACACTCTGTATTTCCTCTATTGTTCAGCCATTTAACATGGGATTAGGTGAACTATTCTTACTTCATAAAAATCCTCATTTTATTTTTGCCCAGTTTTTCTATGTACTAATTTAAATAGACTTTGAATAGGACATTGAATATTTCTCTCTTGTAGCTGTTCTTTGCAATGCAAATTTACAATATTTTTATAATACAAAGAAAAGTAGTTGTCTGGTGGGTTCTCTCATATTCAAATGAGCAGTCAGGAAAACATGCTGCAGAAATTCAAAGGGTGAGAATAATACTAACACGAATGATTGAGATTTGATTGCCTTGCTGGTCACAATACTCCTGTGTATATTTCATAAAAATCAAAGATCTGTGGGATCTTTATTACAATGGGAAAGAATTTATGGCAACTTCTACACCTCACTTCCAATATACATCTGTGAATACTGAATTATATCCATATTCTCTGAGCTATGAGTAAAATCACAAACACTGTACCTCATTCAAATGCAGAAAGAAATGAAACAGTGAGAGAAACATATCTGAAATAATCTCATTTCCTTGCAGCCTTCAATAAGGTATCTTGCCAATTTCCTACTATTGAAGTGATCCTTTCTGGTAATAAATACCTCCTATATGCCAAGCATATCCTTAAAAAACTTCTTTACAAATAACATTTAGCTGTCAGTGAACTTCATAGTATTTATTTATTCAATGCACTTCATTACATATAGCATTGTTTTATGCAGTAGCTGATTTAATTATTCTACCAAGAAGTAACTAGTTTGGGTCTTGGTATGCTTAAAAAAAAATATTATATAAATTAGACTATTTCTTTAACTACATAGGTCTCTAAAATTCTTTCTTAAACATTAACATTTCCAATATGTCAAACTGGAATGAAAATGGAAATTACTAAAATCCATTTAGTAATCTATCCAAATTACTAAAATACTATCATCCAGTTTATACAAGTGAAAAGTCTAAACCAGTCAGTTTGAAGCGCAAACAAAGGGAGTAGAATTTATGTCTTGGCTTCCTTCACTTTTCCAGCATTTTCTGACAAGGTTTGGCTAAGTACCAACATGACAATGCATTTCTTTGTAGCTGTGAAACTCATCTTCTTTCTGCAAGACGCAAATGTGAACCCACAGCTCCGTTTCACAGATGTTTCTCCTCTGGTGCTGTGCCTAACAGCACAGTGGCAGAGACAATCCTTTTAGAGCTGTGCCATAGCCCAGTGCAGGGAAAACACAGAACTTGAAGCAAAGTGAAAGGGAACAACTTGTCAAATTTTACATTCCAGTAACTCTCAAGCTTTTCTTTTAGGGAGTAGAGTCAAGGCACGACCATAAAAGTCCTGTTGGACTTCTGCTCCCTGTGCTCCTTTATGCACATTCACAATGATTCTTCACACAGTAAAAAGCAAAATTTGCCTTTGAACAGACAGCAATTTGGTCAAACTGCAAGAAAAAATTAGGATATATAAAAGTCTGAGGATCTAAGTTAAAGGGATTCTGAAAGCAATTCACCAGCATTTTTCTAACTGTACAACTGTTTCTTAGTTTAAAATACCAAGAGGAACTCTTAACCTCTGAGTAAAATTTCTATCAAATACTGAAATATTGTCTCAAGGTTTGTACTTATGCATTTTTCCTATGCTGAATTAACCAATAAGGCTAACCTGTAATAACTCTGCTATAATTAGAAAAATCTCTTTAGAAGACTAGGAAATATTTACATTGATGTCTCTTCTATTTTTTCCTCTCTTTTAAATTTTTTTCCTATGATCTATACCTAATTTAAAAAGCATTTTCTTCATTAAATTTAGTAATACTTTCATGAGTTTCTAGATACTTACGTGCTTTTTTTTTTTTTGGAGCTGTTTCTTTCCTTTCAACAATAAAACCTTTTAACCAAATAGAAAAAAGTCTACAGATTTGAATGGATTTGAAAAGACACTTGCAGTGTCTTTAGAAAAAATAGGGTCTACTGAGAAAAAACTGAAATAACAAAATTGAAAATCTTTAAGGAATACAAATCCTTTCTGAAAATTAAATAAATCTGTTCTACTTTTATAGAGATTTAATATCAAACCTTTATGTATTTATTCCTTTTACAAAGGAAACAGGAAAAAATCAAACCCACTTTCTTTTCCCTTCTCTCACCTTCCCCCCTCAAAAAAAAAAATTAATTTTGAGATCATGTTTAGAGCTGAGCCAGTAAGTAATCAACAGGTATGTATTAGATTTGTGTGATAGCAGAAGAGTAATTCTGTGGAGTAAAAACTTTAACTTTGAAAATTTCCATCACACAGGTTATTTTAAGCACCATTAAATCCCAAACCTTAATTTTTGCTATTTAATATAAGATGCTTACACACTGAGATTCATAGTGCACATTTGATTATTGCAAGTCCTTCTAAAAAAGATGAAGCCGCTAACAGACACATGGATGAGCAGTCATGTTTGTGTGCACAATGAAATCCACAGTAGTAAGTACAGACTGTGAGAAATGCTCTGATATTTGGGGGTCAAGCTGGACACTGTCATTCTGGCAAAAAATCAAACATCATAGTATTGGTCCTTAGATAGACAAAATGCAGCACTGTAACATGTGATCAGCCTCAGACCCAAAACACGAGGTTTTGCTCTTTTCAGCATTTCCAAGCAACCTCTGCCCTTCTGCTATCCAGCCTCAGTAACAAGCTGAACTTTTGTCAATATTGAGATCCAACTGTTGTTTTAATAGCTGAGCTTTTCTGTGATGTGCTGTCTTTGAGCTTAGAGAATCAATAATTATTAAAATATTTATCAAGAAAAAAAGGTTAGGCAATAATATATCTAAAATAACAACAACAACATATATATGTATAACATATAATATAATAAATACAATAAATATAATAAAATATAATTATTATATTATATTATATTATATTATATTATATTATATTATATTATATTATTATATATTATATTATTATATAATATATTATTATATATTTTCTCTACTTTTCAGTTGAATTTTAGCAACAGTGATAACATTAATATTTTTATAGTGTTTCAGAAAAATTTAAAATATTTAAGCATTTGAAGTGTCCTTCTGTGCATGAAATATCCCACGACATAGATTTATCTTGTATTTGTACTAATATTTTATGGAGAAAATTCAATATTCATATTAATTGCTTTAATAAGCAGTCATTAAAAGTATTTTATCTCTGTTAAATCAGTATTTGAAAAAATACCCATAAAATTTTTTGTATCTGTTGGAAACATGACTATTGGATATTTCATGATGGCAGGGAGAAATGGAAGGAGGGAAGAGAGAGAACAGAAAGCTATCAGATAAAATGTATTTTGTTTGGAGAAATTCTTTCTTCCTTATTTTTTAAATTAATTTTTAATGAATTGCTATATGTAGGTCACACAAAAAAAGAAAAAAGTTATTCATAAGATGCTTAGTTAAATTCACATCAAAATATTCTAGGCTTTTCAGTCATCATCAAAGTCAAAGAATATGCTTCCTCTCTCTCTTTTCTAGATATCATGCCTATTTATTTGTTTATTTATTTATTTTTATATTGTTTATCTTTTTGCTTCCTTTCAATGACATTTAAGAAGGGGTTGACACATCATGTCTGTAACACGGACAATGCTCCCTTCAAGCTGGCATTTCTGGAGCTGCATAAATGACGATATGCATCAATATGCCACATCTTGTAGAAAATGAAGGAGTGAAAGATAAAATGATATAGCAGATCTCGCTTCATCTGCTGTCACTCTTCTCAAAGAGACAAATACTGTCTTCGTGGAAAGTGAATAAAACCTATCTACTTGTTAAAAAAATTAAAATAACTAGAGATTAATAATAACATACCAACAAAAATAACCACTTTTAAAGATACATTGTTTTACATTAGTTGTTTAAGCTTCTGGAAGAGTAAGGGGAATATGTGTATTCTGTTCCAGGAGCAGCACTACCGCCAAGGAGTGGGAGGAAAAAGGAAAATGTTTAAGGTCTGTACACGTGGATAGAGTTGAAGCTTCTTATTGTCCTGCACTAGCTCATGGTGCTGGAACCTTCTCCCACCCAAATGGACAGGAGGAAATAGAACCTGTCAGCACAGAAAAATCGGGATTTTCCCTCCTATTCACATGCTCTTTGTTCTTTGCAGAAAATAACCCTGTAAAGAAATAGATTTCTCTAGTATGACATTTGATGAGCACTCAGATATGGGTCCCTTTTCTCCATCATTTTTAAACCCTATAAAATACAAGGATTTCTTTATTTCAACATTGTCAAGATCCAACTCTGGTGGCTAGGATAAAAAGTAATCATGATAGCGCATACCAGTATAGTTGTTCAAACAACATGAAACAGTGAAATCAGTAGAGAAAGCAAACAGTGAAATCAGTACAGAAAAAAAAAATAAATTACTTATTTAGAATTTGAAATGGAATTTGAAATGGAATAAAGGTAATGCACTATCTGTGATTTCTTAAAGAGATACACACTTCAGGGGAATACTCTACAGATCTGGACATTGAGGTCACTTAAGAGATTCCAGAATGAGATCTTTGCAATTCTCCTGCAGGTCATACTTCACCTTTCAAAATGTCTCCAGGAAACAAAGCACAATTTGGGCATTTTTTATGCTAATTAATAAATTAATTACAAATTTTAATTAGCAATTAAAATAATTTGTTTAATTTGATATTTTCTTTAACATATCTTCTTTGTGATCTATGTGCCAGATATGTCTATCCAGGAAATAATAATGGAAACTTTTCGTATTGGGATACTTTGCTTTTATGTGCTGTCAGACAGGTTCTTGGAAAAGGAAATGAACAAGTTTGGGGCCTGTTTTAAGCAAAAGGTATACTTCCCTTCACTTCCAGTATTTTGACCACATCTATTTGTAGCCAGCCATGTCATCTTTTTAAAGTCATCATTTATCATTTATACAGCAAGCTATTTTAATCTTCTCTAATCACTCATTCCTGCTGAATTTTTAATAATTTTTAAAGCATTTCTGGCTGTCTATGATGGTCTAAATCTGTTTTCAGTCCTCAGTTTTGAATGCAGTGACAGTAAAATCTGCAGGACTGCTGTCTTTCTCTTCACTTGGTGACTTCGTGATACTATGGATCACCTAAAAACATCCTCGCTATATTTGCTGTCATATGACATTTCCAGCTAATCTTGTGTTCAGTAGAAATGCTTGGTGTCATTTGGCAGTGTTCCTCCCTCTGTGTTTATGCTTTCTCTTCAGCTTCATATCACTGTGAGGATTAAATGAGCCTTGGCAAGTAAGACAGTCTCCTACTATTATTTTCTATATTTCTAACCTTCCTAATATACTCCATCAATTTTCTCTACCCTCAAGGGAGTTCACAGTCCCAATGTACAACACCTTCTGAAATTTTAATTAATGAATTGTTTTAATGATTTAGAATCTAAAGCTATTATTTAAAAGTGACTGTAATAAGGGTACCAATGTCATGGTTAGATGCTTCCCCAACATCACAGCTCTTATTTCAATCCTTCTCTGTTACGTACTAAGCTGTTTTTGGGACACATGGCATTAAACATAGCAAGGCTGATATGAAGAAATTTTTCAAATTATTCCTAAGGGAAGAAGATTGCTTTGAAAAAATTTGTCATGCATTTTTGAAGTAAAATCTGGTATTTATTGTTCATGGAAATGCTATAATAAACTCACAGATAGACTAATTTTATGCTATCAAAGTCTCTGACAAAACTTTCGGTAGCATTATTTTGACTAGCATTTTGCTCCCTTGTGTTTCCTCTATTATTTTTAAGAATTTGAAATTGGATTTGAGGAATGTCATGGTCCAGGCTGTTGAATACCAAACAAGAAGTCAAGAGCTTCCAAATTGTAATCCTAGCTCTGGTACAGACTTGATAAGAGACCTTGTGCAAGTCAATTAACATCTCCACCTTGTCCTCTTTCTTCGAAAACTGGCAATAATATTGACAATATTCCAGCTCACTGGGTTGTTGCATGAATGAAATTTAAAAATGCAAAACACCAGAAAAATGCTGTAGCAGTAGTAAGTGTAATAGAAAATATACCGTTTAATTGAAAACATAAGAATTTGTTTTGAGGATTAATGGTATTTTTGTGTTTCTGTATTAACTCCATATTTTTTGTATTTTCTATTAATGGGTATTTTCATGTTTTATCTCCCATATTAGTTGATCAGAATAATTACTTAATCTTTCATAATGGTAAGAGGTATTTAAGAATAATTGAATTTCATAAGCAGAGTCAAATTGGAATCACATTTTCTGTTGTGTTCACTCAATAATGTCCCTCTTGCCATCATGTCTTGGGGATTTATGCCAAATGACCACACTGTGCATTCGACTTACCAGAAGACAAGTTATTACGTACAACAAAGTGCCTCTGATATCTAACTCTGCCAGTAACTTTCCCAGCATTATGCAGTAAATCACTGACATATGAGCTTTTGGCTTTTCCATTTCATTCTTTTACCCTGTTTATTCAGCCTGGTTAGATTTTTGTAGTGGTCAGGTGTCAACTGCATCTTTAAAATAAAAGCACATCTGCAGACAACATCTGATAGACTGCCACATCCCTGCACAGCTTTGCTTTTATTCTTTAGCCTGTACAGCACATCCTGAGTCAGTAACCCAAGGAGATATGATATCATTCACCACAAGACAATAGAATGCTTTTTTAGTTTATCTACAAAGTCTCTCATGTGCATATATCAAAGTTTAAAATTACAAAGGTGACTGATAAACAAGAAATCTCTCACCACCAATGATATACAACAAAACATATGGTATTTCTTTCCTTGATAAACTTTGGAGTTCATTGTGTGAAATGAATGTGAAAATGTGATTTTGAAATGCAAAATGTGAAAATGGGATTTTTGACGTGGAATAATAAGAATTTCCATCAACTATACATGCAATATGGAGAAAGAAAAACTCATAGAAAATATGAATATGTATCTAATGATGATTTTGTTAGAGTCTTGTATTTGGATCTGATTCAGCTTTTTTTAATCACCACAGTCATGCAAACATGTGCAAGGTTCTTATAAACTAGATACACAGACTCTTATGGACATTTCATAAAAACAAATTCAAAGCTATGTGTGAAATAATTTTTCTTCTATCATCTGAAAGTAAAGGCATCTGAAGTTCAATTGAACTTTGGTTTCGGAAACTTACAAGCAACCTAATGTTCTGCAGAAGTGATTTCAAAATTTAGTGGCTTGACATGCTAGGCATGGTTAAGCCTGCCCCAATGCATGCATTAAAATGTCTTTCCTACAGACTATTTCAGTAACTTTCCTGTGTTGTGAATATTAAGGACACAATATCCAATTGCAGTACCTTTCTCAGCATTTTAACTGATAGTTCAATATTTAGGACCTTTTCTGAGACAATGGAACATTTCCTTCGATTCTCTATTGCTGAAAATTAAAATTTGCAGTCTTGGTCTCAGTCTGTGCCTTGGCTTTTTAGTAATCACTGTAGATGGCTGCTTCAGGCTCTTAGCTCTGTATTTCCCTTCCTGGACTACCTTCAAGAATATTTGACATTTACTTTGTAATTAAATCTATGTGAATATTCATGCCAAAGTTTTACTAGGTACTTCTAATTAAAAAAAATAAAATTAATATTTGTCTGTTTGTTTTTCAGTTACATGCTAAGACACGGAAATTAAATGAAAATTAGCATAGTAATATTTTCATTGCTACTTAGAGATCTCAAAGCCTGCAGTTCCTACACTATGCCCCAAAACATGTAAAATTTCTGCTAGAAAGCTTAAGAAATGTGTTAAAAGCAATGGGTTCCAATACTGTGTATCATTGAGGATCCCTGAAAAGCTATTTTAACCTTTTTTTTTAAAATAAATTGTATATACAGACAAAAAGTCTTATCTGTTCCCTCTTTAACTTTTTGCAAGAAGCCACATAAAAATTGGATGAGAAACATTTTTCCAATATTTCTACAGTTTCGTAGTCTCAGCAATAACTTTCTGCTGCAGGAAATATATGCAAGTAAGATTTTAATTTAGTTTGGGATAATAGCAATTCTTAGTGGAGCTATGATTTTACTCTAGCAGACATCTGATGCCTAAACACAATGATCGTCATCCCTACTCAGCTAAGTGGGTTTTTTTTATGCCCTTTTAGAGACTTGTTTAAACATAAACTATAGAATTGGAATATGCCAAAGATGGTCCCCTAAAAAGATTACCTGAACATCAATTAGCCAGATTAAGGTGAACTTTTTCAAGCAAGCTGTTGGTATAGTTTTTCCAGTAAAATATTTGAGAAAATTGTGATTTTCCAGGACAGTGTCTAATTATTTTATTTCAGCAGGTAACTTGGCTTCTGGGATCCAAATCTGTATACATTTAAATGTTGTATAATTTTGTACTGGCTACATTTTCCTGGGCTTGGTTAATACTTGGCAATGAGATAGCTCAGAAAATAAATCAATTTCTATTCAGATATAAGTCTAAAGAGTCACACTCTTTTCTGGTACTGAATTCTTGTATTATGTCATCACCATACCTCTATAACACCTGTCTCATATATTCTCTGCTTCTCCCCATGCTTCAGTCCATTCACACTATTTCTTACTTGAGCCCACTTTATTTTTTCCATGCCACTCAGCCCTTCCTGCCAATTTTCTTCCTCCTTGAACCTGAAGGAGGAACACTTACACTGGTATGTAGGTTGTCACATAGCTTTTATATCTGATTTTTTCTCTCTTAATGTGCTTCATAAAAAAAAACCCTGGGACTTTCAGCTGCATTGCATTTTTAAAGAGTACAAAAGAATTATTCTAGTAACAATGAGCATGCAGGACATTTTTTTTTTCTTTGTTTTCACACTGTATGTATATATGGGAAGGACCATAAACAAGGAAAATATTTCTACTAAATTTTAAAATTGCAAAGTGGGTTATTATTTATTTCTAGGGGAAAAAAAAAGCAAGCCTGGAAAGAAAATTTTTAGAAACCTCAGCAGCAATCATAAAAATCCAAAATGTTTAACATAAATGGAATTAATTTTATCTCTCCTGTATCACATAAGATAGGCAAAATTTGAGTGCAAAGAAACCTCCCAATGAGTCTTACACTTAAATAATTTATGTTATTGATTATACTTGATGTTCTGCATCAGGCTGTAGAGCTGTAAAATATCTGATAGGAGTGCAGTGAAAGCTGGTTAGAGCAAATAATTTAGAATAAATAATTTATCTCTCAAATTTTTTACGCTGTAAAGATTTTTCTATAGCTCGTGATGTCATAATACCTAATCTCTGGTCTAATGGATTATATTATTAGAAGGATTCATAATTAAAGTAACTGCTTTAAACCACAGTGTAGCTTTCATTGATTTAATTGGAACAGATATAGGTAGCAATTGAAACTAGGTGTGTTTTGCTACTGTTTTATATTATCCCCTTGAAGTGAATCTGAACAGATGCACATTAAATTTTGTATTCAACAGCTTGTAAAAAGATAGGATTTTCTTTTCTTTTAAATATAGATAATTTGTGAACAGCTATTTTTTTAGTAGTTGCATTTCAATGTTAAATATTTTAAATATTCCTTAATTTTACCTAGTTTACCTAGATTTAATTTTATTTAGTATGTTCAATGTTATAATTTGTTTCTAATTGTCTCTTAGTGTGTTTCTTCCATCAAATTTGCTCGGGCAGCTCACAAATAAACATTCAAAAACACTCACACCAATGAAACTTGCCTACTCAGAGCTGAAATATAAAAAGACCAAAGAAGCAGGAAAAGCTAATTATAAGTGTGCATGAAATCTGTGGAAGAACGTTGCTTGTGTTTTTTCACTTGGCTTAAGTGATCAGCTTTGGCAGCTCAAATTGATTATTTTCAGTCTGTATTATCTTATCATCCCAACTAATTACAAGACATGTGATGCTGCATGCACACTTAACTTGGTCTTGTCAACAAATATTAATTGTTTTGGAACTAAAATATACTCAGCAGGGACTACACTTGCCATTTAAGATGCAAGTCTCAGTTCGACAATCACTTTACATACAACAGTCCTGGATTTTCATTAGTATTGTTAGTTATTCTACTAATGTGATTAAGAATTCTTATAGTCAATTTGGAAAAAAACCCAAAACAACAGCAACAGAAGTCTTACTAAAAAACACTTTTTTTCTTTACAAAAGTGTATAACTGTTTTGATAGCAACATAACATTGTTTCCTAGGTATCTCATTTCTGCAAGTGATGAGAACTGCCAAATAAGGAAGAGTGAGAGGTAGTTGAGCAACATCAATGTTATCATCTTTGTGCCATTTAAAATAGACTTTTCTTAATTTTACCCAGGCTTGCCAATTTTTGTAAGAATTGCTTCAAAAATTATCTGATTTATCTGTATATTTACAGCAAAAAATGTACTGATTCAACGCTTTTTGCTGTTCTGTTATTATATTTTTCATTGTAGAAAAGAGCTAGAATCCTTAAGAGAAAGATGTCTGAGGAAATGGTTACTAGTCCCTTATTTCCTTCACTTTAATCAGTATGTGACTTTCACCCTTATCTTTAATATTTATATAAGGAAACTAAGTGCTATCATCTTCTATAAAAGAAAAAGTACCTTTACAATGGAAAAGTTTGTCATGATCAGGAGAAAGATCTGGATGAATTTTTACCACAGAACTATTTCTCTCTCAAAAGTTATGTCCTTAGATGTTTCTGGTACCTTTTATTGAGCTATTTATTTTCAATCAATTCCTCCAAGGTGTATAATAAAAAAGAGTGTAAATGCATTTAAGAAAGAGTGGAAAATTGCAGTTATCTCTGGTTTTTATAAATTGGTAATCTGAAGATAGCAACTTATTATTTGGTGCATTTTCCCCTTTCTGAATATTTGGAAAGTCCTCCAAACAACCCACCCGTTTTGAAAGGCTAAACATTTTTTTGGAAATCAAGATCTTTACAACTTGTCCAAGACGAATTAGGTGTTATGTGTGCACACATTTTCAGAAAAGCAACAAATTATGTAGACCTGCACTAGCTCTTGCTTTCCTTGCTGCAGTAGTATACTAGAGGTCTGTGAAATGTGTGATTAATTTTGAAGGTAAGGTGTAGACTGTAATGTCTAAGGACAGTAAAGATGTCTGAGGGAATAAAACCCTTTTTCTCCTGTTTTGCTGTATGATCTGTATGTTCTCAGTCAGGTAACTTACATATTTGGACTGCTTGACATGGTTATGGAGGGGTACATGAATCTACATGAAAATATGAGTAATACAGGCAATCTAGTTGCAAAAGCAGATATTTGAACAACCTTGTCATGAGTAACATTTGCTTTGCAAAGCATAAAAAATCAGACCAGTTTCTTCACAGTTTCTGTCTACCAAGACAATCCTTTCAAGGAGTTCCTTAGAAAAATGGGAAAATACCTAACATAAACTTGTCAATGTATTAAAATTTTTGGTGGTGGAATTTGTTATGAAATATAGAGTGAACTTTTTCATAAAGCCTCATTGACAAAAACATACCATATACATAATAAAACTCATCTCCTGGTTCATGGTGTTTGTGCTACCATAAATACTTTCACAGCTTTTGCCTTCATCCTACACTTAAGTAAAGAATGAAGATATCCACACAGAGTCATAATTTTCTGTAATCAAAGCTTTGTCCAAAGATAGAAAAGCATATTTCCATGCCATCTATCTAAACAGCTATCTAGCTAACTTTTCAGAAAGAGTTTGAGACTCTTTTTTTCCTTCTCTGTTCTAGAAATTGACTAAATGTTTAAGGTGAATAGCAGAACAATTCTGCTGAGAATCTGAAAATATTAACTCTCAGGTAACTCAGCTGTAAGGATTATAAAGAAACTGCTACAAGCTCAGTTAATGATTGTCTAAATTAAAATAAACATCCTTCTCTATGGTTATTAAATATGTACACTCTAAAGAGTACACTGTAAAGATGTTGAATGCTAAAGTGTTGTTTTACAATTTTTTTTCCAGCTATTAACATCTAAAGAATTTTTAGACAGTAACAATTTGCAAATAGAGGTATATTTTTATTTAATTTGAAATTATAGAATCAACTAAATGACATAAAGGATGCTGTAGAATGCTTTTTCCACCTCTTAACGGCATCTGCTCCAGGAAAATGCTGTGGAGGGTAGATTGCTGATTGAATTAAAAAGAAGAAAATTTCCAGGTCAATTTAAAACAAAAATACTTTCTTACACTAAAGCCATAGCAACAACCAGAAGGAAATATACTGTTTCGGATAAAAGCTAGAAGACACAATGAGACAGGAAGATGAATATTTTAAAACATATATGGTAGAATATATGGTAGAATTCAGTGCTATTTTGCAAGTGTCCATTTAAAGTGCTTTGACTTTTATTCTCTTTCCATTTTTCATGCTGAAATAACATGATAAATTTGACATAAAATTAAATGTATCTGCTTGAAATTTTTTGCAGTCTTAAGATTATTATTTCTCATGTGCCAAGTAGCATCACCACAAATACATTAACAAATTTGCTTTCACAATATCTCCTGATGGGAAGGAGGTTTTCTCTATAAACATAACAACAAATAAAGAAATTTCTTGTCTTAAAATATCTCTATAAACAAATGGATTCAGACTTAAGTCCCAATCAACTACTCATATACACATAGAATTCCATTTGAAATATAGCCAAAGTGGTTGACAGAAAGGCTTTAATCTCTTGTAATATCTGTTAATGTTGTCATCAAGATTTAAAATTATTATATCTCAAGGAACAAGAATGTCCACAATGACAGGGCAATTTTAAAAGGACGCACACAATGTTACCTACACTTGGATGAACCTTATTCCATTCTGGCCTTGCATCTGCAAGTTTCAACAACAGAAAAAATATATATATGGAAGAATCTGTTGAATCTTCCCTAACATTTATTTAGTTTGTGGTTGCACAGTATGTGTTGAGGGTATTCCCAGATGCTATGGGTTATATAGCATTTCAAAATAAATACTGCAGGCACCACACCAATTGGAGGCCTACAGATGGCTGATTGTGAAAAGCCATTAGAAAGTCTGAGTCCGTGTGGCAGCAATTTCTGACTGAAATAGTGCAGTGAATTGTATCCACTGCTTATTTCATTCTGGCTTTTTTTCCTTTTCAACAGCACTCAGTATAGCAAAACCCCTTTCTGTCCTCATCACAAACTTTCATGACAGATAAGGGGAAAAACCCTAAAATGTGAAAAACATATCTACATGATTTTTCTCTTTATCCAGCTTCTCCTGAGTTCCACGTGAATTATTTTCCTCCCAATGTTTCCATTAAGATTTTCACAGAATTCTTGTGATTGCATGAGGCTGATATCACCAAATATGTCATTTAGCAGAAATAAGAAAGACAAAATCCTGAACATGAGTCCACTACAGAACCTACATTACAGAAGAAAGTTCTAGCAAAATTACTACATTGTCTCTCACCACTGATATTTTCTCATTATCTCTTTTCTTTTTTCTCAAGTGGAGCAGGAGGTCTGTGTAACTCCAAAACCACAGTGTCATCCATGGGTACCAAGAAGAAAAGGGTTGATTTTTAAAGTTATGATGGGACAGTCTTCCTATGCCCAAAGCTTGTATTGATTTCTGTGAGTGCTTAGGATGCTGCCTGGCAAGTATGAAAGAATTAAACACAGACAGAAAAAACATATTAAAAAAAAATTGGTTTAGCAGGATTTCTGGAAATGACAGAAGATTATAATTTTGATCTCTTGTGTCTGTTCTCCCATTGGAATCAGGCAGAGCCTCTTTATCTACAGATGGTTTTCTCTTCACACTGCCACCCTCAGATCCAAGCAAATGAGACAGTTAAGAAGCAAGGCAAGGGAATTTGCTGCAGCCCAGCAATGCTTCTTACTGAACTATAGAAAGATGTCGTTGTGTCATCTATGAGACAGTGAATGTAGCCTGAGACTCAGTAGAACTCATCAGGAACTACTCTGGTTCTTTTGTATAAGGTCACCAGAAAATGCTCTGGACTTAAAACAAGCAACTGCAAAACCACGATATACTGAATCAAAGTTTTGAAACACCAGGGATCTAATTTTGAATGTAAACAGAGTGCCCAATGCAGGGAAGATCAAAATGGCTAAAGGTACAGTGGAAAAACAAGCTGGGAAAAAAAAAAAATATGGATAGAGTAATTTTTCTCTTGTGTATGAAAACAAGAAATTACTCTCACAACTAATTTCTTGGGTTCTCTCCCTGGCCAAGAAAAAAATATTTCAATAGACTCAAAAGTTTCATTTTACATTTATGGTAAGAAATAGCACTCACTTGTAAATGGTCATAATTTCCAAAATCCTAAATTAGAAAAGTAGTAAAGAAACATGGCTTCATTTACATGACAAGGATTGTATCTGTGGTTAAGTGAATCAACTTTTACAATAAAAATGACTGCTTCTATGATTTTTAACTTCCTTGCTGGAGAGAGTATTGGAAATAAGAGGCTTCAGAATGAGCAGAGGCACTAAGATAAAAAGTAATTCCAATTCAGAAATCTATTTTTTTTCCCCTCTTCCAGTTCCATTGTGATGCAAGATCATAGAATCAGAGAATTACAGAATTTCTTGAGCTGGAAGGTACTGAGAAAGATCATTGAGTCCAGCTCCTGGCCCTGCACAGGCTCATTCCCCAGAGTAACACCATGGTTTAATATCCTTCTTATATTGTGGCCCTCAAAACTGCCGCCCAGGCCTCCAGATGCAGAGAATGCAAAGGTGCAGAGCAGAGTGGGACACTCCCCTCCCTTGCCCAGCTGGCCATGCTGTGCCTGATGCCCCCAGGACAGGGCTGGCCCTCCTGGCTGCCAGGGCACTGCTGATCCACCTTCAACTTTCCATCAACCAGGACCCTCAGGGCCCTTTCCCCAGCACTGCTTTCCAGTATCTCATTCCCCAGGATGTCTGTACATCCAGGGTTGCCCCATCCCAGGTGCAGAATCCGATTCTTTCCCTTGTTCAACTTCCTATGGTTGGTGATTGCCCAGCCCTGATTTGTCAAGGTCTCTCTGCGGGGCCTCCCTGACTTTGAGGGAGTCAACAGCTCCTCCCAGTTTTGTATCTGCAAACTTGCTCAGTGTCCCTTCCAGCCCTGTGTCCAGATGGTTTATGAAGCTGTTAAAGATCACAGGGCCTAAGATGGATCACTGTGGAACCCCACTGGTGACAGGTCCCCAGTCTGAAGTCACCCCATTCCCTGTCAGGCTTTGTGCCTGATCCATGAGCCAGCTGTTCATCCATCACATGATGTGTTTTTCCAGCTGTGAGCTGGACATTTTATCCAGGAGGATTCTATGAGACAGCACTGAAAGCTTTACTGAAATCCAAAAAGATCAGCTGGCTTCCCTTGATCACCCAGGTGGGTTACCTTGCCATAAAAGGAGATCAGGTTTGACAAGCAGGATCTTCCTGTCATGAGCTGTGCTGGCTATGATCAATGGCTGCATTGACTTTCAGGTGTATTTCAATACCTCAGTGATTATTCAAGACCTGAATAATCTTCTCCATAACTTTACTAGGCACTGAAAGTGACACTGACCAGCCTGTAAGTTCTGGGGTCCTCCTTCTTGCTCTTTTTGAGAATTGAGACAATTTTTGTTAGCTTACAGTCAGTTGGGACCTATCCAGATTTCCAAGGCCACACAAAAATCAAGAGAAGTTTTGCAATGACATCAGTCATCTCTTTAAGGATTCTTGGATGAATGCCATGAGGACCCATAGATGGAGCAGCAGATCTCTCTCAATATCGTTGTCGGCTGAGAGTTCATTATTCTAGCAGTCCTCCGGCTGAGGTCACTGAGATACCTCTGGTCCATCATTCACATTGAAGACAGAGGCAAAAAGTGAATTAAACACACCTGCCTTGTCTCTATCCCTGTTTATGAGGTGACCATCCTCACTCTGTAATGGGCTGATATTACTTTTACACTGCCTTTTGCCAATGGCATAAGATTATATAATTTGTGGTACTTAGGCCAAATTTCTGTCTGAACATAATCTCCATTTATCTTGTCATTTCAAATACAGTAAAATTAAGGCTTATCCCAATTTCCAGGTGAGTTGGTAGATTTTGTGTTGAAGAGTTTTTCCTCCTTGTCTAGACCAAACACAATGACACCGCTTTTTTGAATGTACAAAACTCTGGACAATATTATGAACCTTTAATAATCTAGTCCTGAAGTGCTTTAAATTTTGCCACAAAATCAGCATATGATTTTGTTCTCTAGTATTTCTGCAACTCTGCTTAGGAAAACAGCATAATATCTCCCCCAGCAATATGGCATAAGACTTCAATTAATATAGTGGTCATTGCCAGGAAAACTCATGAAGAATACTGAATGAAAAACATGCTTAAAATGCAAAATAACTACTTTTTGAACAAATGAGCAAAAGCTATTTATTACTGATAATTAAATGAATGCTGTCACCTATCCTGAGAAGTGAATGAAAATATTATTAAAATCTAGATGAATTTTGTATTTCTCAGCAAGAGGACACAAATATAGAAAGATCTAGAGTAACTAAATCTTACATGTCTTGGATTGTGTATGCTAATAAGGAACAAAATTAACCTGACTTGTTTGAAAAAGCTATCTAGTGGACTTTGAAATGTCACAGCTAATTAATAAAAGTTTAATAAATTTAGAGTGCATAATAGATGTAAAAAAAAATTCTACAAATTTTATAGTACTTTCACAGAAGACAGAAGAGCTGCACTGAGGCTAGTTGCAGATTTGAGGAATCAACTTACAAAGTAAAATAATTTATTTTAATCTTCACTCATCTGCCTAAATCTCTCAGAGATTCTTTTCAGAAGCTCAGTCTATAACTTGTTCCATCTTCCTCTTCCACCTCTTGTTCCACAGAGGAATAATGGAACATCTGTCCAGCATTTAAAAAACAGAGTTCATGAAATATTTTTAGTCAATAATTATCTTTTTTGTTTATATCTCTGAAAAATTAGTCAGATCTGGAAAGAGATTGCATATCAGTATATTGGGGAGAAGAATGTGTTCATGAAATGTCAGTGTATTTGGGAGAAGGATATGCTCAGGAAAGCATCAGACAAATTTTCACTCTCTAGGTAGAAGTTTTACAAACACCTCAGGATCTCAAATAAATTCCATGAAATCTTGATTTCAAAATTATTTTCTCCTGAATTCAGAGGACATTCAAGGCTGAAATAGCTGATTACATTTAAATGCACATAGCAGAATGATCTATCTCTTGTTGATCTGCACCTCTTTGAAAAGGAAAGTGGAAAAAATGAAACATTCCACCTTCGTAATTAATATTATTTGCAAACTTACCCTGCAAGCAAGGGAAAGTGGAAATTAGGAAGAATAAAGTGCATACACTCTCTAAAGGATTTGTAAGAACTTGTTCGAGCTACTAATCTGTAATTGGAAGAAAGTCCAGTTTTCAATGCAGTTTCACCTCTGAAGTTAGGCTAGGTTTACTAATACATACCTTGATGAAGAAAATAAGACCGCATAAGTATTCCCCAAAATTACAGAAGTCATAACAGAAAGAACCTTGCATTTAATCTGTCCTAATTTGATACTCCAAAAAGAAGAAAATTAATTCTCCTCTCTCAGTCTCGTTGTTTATGTTAGAAAAATAGAAGTTATTTGTGTTTTAGAGTGCCAAAAAATGGAATAATGGACACACACATATATTTGTGGTTAACATTATGGTGCCTGCAAATCTGTAGAAGATCTATTAGAATACTTCTATAAAGAAATGAGTTTAGCAAAAGCTATAAAAGCATAGCTGTGCCATTGCAAAAAAATAAACATCTAGACCTACCAGCAGTGCCTGCTCTGGAGCAATGGGTGCCTGCCTCATGCTGTGATCACAGAGAACCAACAGCGGGACAATGACTGAAAACAGATGATGTGATATCGCTGACGCCTCCGTTCCTTTGAGCAGCAGGGGGTGGGTTATGGCCCTCTTCTAAGAGATCCAGTCTACAGTCTTTCCTCAGCTTGTGGACCAGAACAGTTGCACAGAACCCTAATCTCTTCTCTTGGGTGATGGCCATGCTATCCTCGCCTGCTTTAAACAAAGTCTCAGGTTAAGCGTCACAAACGGATATTGCAAATACCAAATTCTACTTGCAAGTAGCAAGGGGCAATAATAACTTCTATAGGCTACCACTATATCCAGTGCATCCATAGATGAATTTGTCTTTGTTAGAAAAAGTAGGAGATCAGTTCTGTTAACTTCAGCTGAGCTGAATGGAAGCCCACTGCACCAGTGCTCCCTGTAACTTCAATGGGACCGTGGAGTACAGCAGTACTTAAAAGTGCAAGATGTGGGATCTAGCTAAATCACTTAAGTCTAAGAATTATGGCTGAGTAGTAGAGCATAAAAGGAAGGTGAATTTTTTTTCATTAAAACATACATGTTTCTATGTTGTTATGCAGAGGTATAGTAACAGAAAATACAGAATAGCCATAACATAATGACAATTAATCCAGTTGTTCTTCCATTAAGAAGTACTAGTATTATTTTGTTTTTTTCAAAATTGAATGAAAATCAATTTTCTTTTTGTGATTACTGTCCACAAAAAAGCTTTGATAAATATGTGTATGAATGTGCACTGATCTAAGCACTGTGCTGGTAGTCTGCTCAGATACTGCTCAGGGAACTAGAATATAGCATCAAACACAACATGATGTGACTACAGTAGCCAGTTGAAAAAGCAAAGTCAGTTACAAATAGCAAACTTGATGTTACATTCACAAGCTGCAGTAAAAAATGTGGACAGTTCTGTATCATATGTAAACATGGAGATCAAAGCAAAAAGTGAACGAACGGTACTTTTGATATGGATAACTTTAGAGAAAAAGACAGAGATGGAATCATCGTATTATTCAACTACTGGTATCTATAAATATAAAAATAAAAACTTCAAAGCCAAAGCAATATGTTATTTGTAGCAAATGGGATACCTAGTCAGGACATGTAGTTTAGACATGGATCTGAAAAGAACTGGCAAATTGGTATAACATTCTGTTCTGTGCTGCTTTTATTAGAAGGAGCCTTCTGTTGCTTACTTTTAAACAGACATTTAAATCACATTTAATCATAGTCATACAACTAGTAGTGCTAATTATTCTGGATAATGTGCTTTAACTCATATTGCATAAGCCACTCAAATTTTTGGTTCCTGGCTCTTGCAAAGAATGAAGAAAATTAGCTCACATACTCCCATTTAGAGCAGAAAAGCCAATGTGTTTGAACAGAAGAAAGATTAACTTGTTTCAGCTATGTCTACCTGTAAATATATAAATATGTTGATACTATAACAGAAATAATTTAAAATAACATCTTAAAATCAAAGATCTGGCTAATATACTGAATTAGCATATTTAAAATTTCCCATATTGTCAATTAAATTGTTATTGGATTAGTGCATTAAAGAAGACTAAAATATGTCACATATAATCTGAGACAGTTTATGAATTATCATCTGCTACATAGTAAGATGACACCAGATAGAAGGGCATTTCAGTCCCAAAGTTTAGCATTGCATTGGCTATAGTTTCTGGTTTTGGATTTTATTTTTCTGTAAGCAGTAATGATTGTAAGCAACTTGGCACAGCCACACAAACAAAAAGATAAAAGACATGGTCTGTGCAAGTGTCTTATGTTTAAATTCTGGCTGGCCAAATATTTACCAGTGTAGATGATATTTCACAAATTATTCCTGTTTTCTGATTTGTTCTGCCCGTCACATTGTAATGCTTATTTGTAAGTCCTACTCAAAACAAGTCTTTGCTCTCAGCTTCATATTTACAATCCAGACATGGGGTTGTTCTGTTCATAAACTTAACCCTCAGAAACCTTCCCCCACTTTTTACTATATTGTACTATATTGTACTGTACTATACTATACATTCATTATGTTCCTACTATAAAAATACTTTAATAAAATTTATAGTGCTAATGTTAGAACTATTGGTGTTGCTTGCTGCAATGCTCTCCAACCTACGTTTCAGATATCATCTTAAAATGAAATTGTTATTGAAAAATCAGTGTCCAAAAATTTGTATGACTTCCAAAACTGCAATAAATTCAGTATTCCCAAAAAAATACACAAAATTTTATCACTGTGACGCTTCCTCTAACACCATACAGTTCATCTTTCCATGCTTCAGCAATCCTGAATATGTGCACAATCAAACCAAGGAGCCCACGGGCCAAGGCTACAGGCAGTCCTCTCACAGAGATCTATTTCTGCTTCCTAATTATGTCATCATTAGAATATAACCAGTAGCATGTCTTCCAGAGGGGTAACCATTCATTAATGCAGACAGATCAGACTGTGGTCCATTGAAAGTAATGAAGTGGAAACATCCACATTAGTTCTAAAGCCCTTGAGACCATTCCTGTGATATCCTCTGTAGTCCACAAAGCACTGTCAGGCACCTTCTATTGTAACTGTGCAAGTGAAACAATTATCTACACAGTTCATGTTTCTGTAGTTTTCTGGGTCAGAAGGAAAATCTCAGCATCTCATCTAGTGTCTTTATATTATTTATACTAACTTTAACTCTCAGGTTTTGGGGTTTTTTATAGCAACATGGGTTTTTGTTTGCTATCTTCACTTAGTTCATAGTCAAGGGAAAATAACGAAGTGGGAAGATGATCAAACTTCAAACACATGAAAGGTTCCTGCTGTAAAAGGGAATAATGTACTCTCCATATACCTGATGGAAACAGAAAAAATGCTAAGTTAAACTACAGAAAGGAATGCAGATAAAAGCAGTAGCAAAATATGCATAGTAAATACAGTGTAAATGTACACTAAAACCCGTGAATATACATGTTTTATGAGGCTGTGGGACCTCTATTTCTGGAGCTCTTTAAGGTTGGACATATAAAAATTTCATTTTTGACAGGTATATTTAAACGTTGTTTCAGAGCAGGAAACAGATTATATAGTCTTAAAATGCCTTCTGGATCTGTTTTTCATACTTCAGTGATTATTTGCTATGTTAGGGCAAGATCAGAAAACACTGTTAAAGTTCAGCAAGCCAAAATGCTAATTGCTGTACAAGTCCTATTTTAAAAGACAAATCCTTCCTTGGAGAATTTATGATCTCATGTCAAATAAGACACAAGGAGATGTTTTAACAATCAAATGAATGGCGGATGGCAGAACAGTGACAGACAATAGGGTTTGTTATTTTCAAAGAGCAATTTTTGCTTTCAATCACGTAAAAGATGTAAAAAAAAGCTTGCTTCAAGAAATAGACGGCCATTGTTCTGCCAACCATGCACCTCTGAGCGATGGGTTACTTGGAGGCAGCATCTCTTTGGACAAATAGACATGTTAGCTTGAGGAGTATGGTGAACCAGAAGGGCACAATTTCCATTGCTGTAATATCACATGTCACAATATCACAATAATCACAACAATGTGCCTGTTCTTCCCACACATCTGCATCTTGCATATCTCATTGGTCTCCCTAAGCTCCTTACCATGTCCTGAGGTCAGCTTGGATCACAAGCTCAATTTTAATGGTTGGAATTGCTCTCTGAAGGGGACTCTTCATAGAATCCTAAAACTGTTCAGGTTAGAAAAGACCTTTAAGATTTTCAAGCCCAATAAGTATCATGAAAACTAAGTGTTATCGAATGGATAGACTAAGAGAATGACAATAGGACTTTCAACATTTGTTAAAGTTCAACTTCTATTAATTTATTAAATGCCTATTCCTTTGAAAAGCTGAAAAGTAGAAAGTTATGTAAGACTTGCCACTGTGACTCAAAAAGCTTCTGTAGAAAGGATTCTGCAGCAAGTACTGCATGAAAGGCATCCAGTTTCAGAAACCTTGGTCAAAAAGCTTTCCTCTACCTAAACATCCACATTAAAACATACAGTCTGGGAGCAGTCTGCTTTCTTTTCCTAAGGTTTGAATTTTGTTTACATAAAGTTGAATCTAATAATTTTATCTGGTTGGAAAAACCTTTTCCACAGCTGTTCCTAAATCAAGATTAAAGAGAGTCTTTTGCATGTTCATAGACCTTTATTTCCAACAATTTTGTATAAACTACCTTTTCCTTCTTCAATTTCTTCACTTTCTTGACTCTAAAGATACAAGTGGTGTTAACTTTCTTTTCCCGGCTGATTTAGCCTTTCTTGCTGAAATTATCTTTGGCTAGGAACCCACTTTGTGAAATCTTCGCTTTTTAGAGCTCCAATTCTTTTAATCATCTTTATGGTTGCAGTGGTAGAACGGACAATAATTCAGTTAGCCATGAAGCAAAATAGAACTTTCCTTCATGCTTCTAAGAACACCCACAATAAAACATTTTGATGATGTAACTCATAATATCACAACCTTTAATTTCCCAAAACAAGTTAGTCCCCAGAGATGACAGTAACAAGAATTTCTTGTGACAAGATCCAATTCTTTTCTCATACTAACAACAAGCGTTTGCATTAAATTTTTCTTAATATAAAAAGCCTGAAAACTTTCCTCAGAAACAGACTGGTTTGCATAATATGCAGATTATTTCAGTTGCTTGATCACTGTAATAAATGCCAGAAAAGATAAACAAGCACTCCTTGCAAATGAAGCACTGCATATAAATTTCATTTTTATTGGAATGACACTTGGTGACCTATTCTGGAACCTTAAAATTGATGAGATTTTCCTAACCAGGCATGGTTTCTAATATTAAGTTAATGAATATAAAAAGGAAAAACCTCCACAATTCTTATTTAAAAAATACATACATAAGAAACCTCATTAAAAACTTGGGATGGAGAATATCACATTTAAAATGCTTGAATAATCAGAGATTATTACAAAGCACAGAAGAGCAACATTTCATGAATAAATCAAAAGGTATTAAGATTAAACAAACATGTAAAGTTTGAAAATTAAAGGAGGTCAATTAATGAAAGCAACAAATTAATTCAATTTTCATTCAAGCACTTGACATTAAACTTGCTGCTCTAAAAATTATCTCGATTTCAAGGTGTTTGACGCAGAAAAGCACGTTGGAAGGAGGTCAGAATTTGTCTCAAAGCTTCAATTCCCTGATTGCTGAGGTAAGACAAGCTATGCATTTATCCTGGGTTATGGATTAAAGTCATATTATATTCAAATCACACCTAATTTCAAATCAAAGAAATCAAGTTTAACATCTAGCACATCAGAGAAATTATGTGTTTATTCGCAAGTGGACAAGCTGCAATACATGACATGTAGTATATTCTCTTTAGACATCAATATGGGTACTGCACCTTATTTGAGCTGGAATGAAGGTGTACTCCTGGTGAATGATATAAAAAAAGTTCTGGAAGCATATCAGCCCTGGGAAACAAGAGAAGGATGTTTATATGCAGTGACCTGTGCCACTTTACTGAGACAAAGATCCTGAGTCTCGTATATAAAATGGCTGGATGTGCATTTCATTACTGAGGTCCCTATTAAACATTTTAATATTTTCCACTACCATTGAAGAACTATGCGATACAGGACCAGGAACCAGAGCTCCATACAGTAAATGTGATTTTTCCTGCACACAGAATTCTCCAGAACAAAAGGACAATAAGTTTTTGTGTCTAGGTAACAAACCTTAATACACAATCAAAGAGTTAGCAAGTACTCCTTCCACTGCTTGTCCATACAAACTTCCTTATGGACAATTCACATTTAAATCTTCAAGATGAAAGACAACTGGAAGACAGCATCTGATCTTGAAATCTTTGCAAATAAATTACTTAGGTATTTATAGAATACTTTAATTAAAAGTTAAAAAGGAATTTCATTGATATTAATATTAATTCCATTGGTATTTTGAAGAATGGCTAATAACATAGAAAGACTACTTTAGAAATACAATTTACCTTAGTCTTCACTGCTTTTTGTGCTAAGTAAATAATATCTTTGACATTTTAAATGCTAAAGATGCTAATCATGAGAAGTAAATTTTCTCCCATTCTTGCAGCAGAGATGCCACTTACTAGAAAACATGTCTGGTCAACGACAAAAAGATATGTCTAGATCTACATACTGGTTTGAATCTTCTCTGCCTACTCAAACTAAGTAGTAGTCTAGGGAAACATACACAAAAGATTCAGGTGGTAGAAGGAAACTGAGCATGGGAAGAGATTAGATACCTCTTATCTCTATCTCTATGTCTAAAGGAATACAGGAATCATCCCTGTTTCTTTTTTGTTTTGTTTTGTTTTGTTGTGTTTTTTTTTGTTTGTTTGTTTTTTGGTTTTTTTTTGTTTTTTTTTTTTTTAATTTCTGATTTTATAAGCCAATATTTCATCATGGAATGGAATTTATTTAGGAAAGAACCATCAGGGTACAAGGTAAGAAGAAAAGCCTTATTCATTTCACAAACAGAACATTTAATATGTGGCCGTGTCTTTGGGTAGGATTGTGTTCCTTGGTGAAGCCTACCCTGCTCACAGCACCCTGGCAGGGGTAAAGTGGAAATGCTCCTGCACTCTGGCAGCACTGGGGCACAGACACCCAGATGTCTGAGTTTTTAATTTGGTGCAGACTAATGAAAAGTCATGCACAATTAGTTCCAGTTAAAAAATCCACTGAGAACTGTTTTTTTGTCTTATTCATGAGAGTTCATCTAAAACAATAGACTTTTTTTTTCAAAATAGCAACACAATTTCCAAAGGTCTCTTCTGCATAAGGCATTTATAATCTCTATTTTACTGATAGGGTAGCGTTTGAAAGGAGACAAGGTAACAGACAAGCACCTACTGAATCTGTAGTAGCAAAAAACCTTAGTCAGTCTTCTGTCTTTTGCTTATAGCATTGTACCCTAGCTTTCAGGGAATCCTTTTCTACAGTGTAAGAATTAAACTTTTCTAGGTGTAGTTATCTTAAACCTTTTCAAAACACATGTTTTTGAAGAAATACAGTCTTTTATGAAGTGGATTGTCGTATTGCATCAGGGGTTTAATAATTCTTATTAAAAATCCTTGCTTGAGGCCTTGGAACTGATGATACAATTTGTTCTACTCCTAGACATACAGCATTTGAGCTTCTGTGTCAGAAGCACTGGAAAAATTAGTTACCTATTTATTTCATGGCTTGCTGAAAATCACCAGACCTTAAACTCTCATGGGATCATGGAAAGCTCTCAATTACCATTACTGATCAAGCTTACCAGCATTTTGTTAAGTCAAATAGACACATATTTTAAATTACTTTCTAGTTTTAATCAAGATTACTTCCTATTTATATTGGGGACTTAATTCATTAGAGCTTCTTTTTGTATTCGTTCTGTGTGGTATGGTTGAATTTTACATTTTGAATCCAAAAAAAATGATGCATTTTTATTTGCATGAGACGCTACAGCTGTACAGTATTTCTGTGCTCCTCCTTAGTTTTGAGAGTGCATCAAATCCAGAAGATACTGTTCAGCATCACAGAAGAGAAGCAGAATTTAAAAGCATAACAAAGTCCTCTCTGGGACTGTGAGTTGGGTAGTTTGAAATGCTAACAACATGCCATCTGTGTTTCAGTGAGGGTTAGCTACTGTTTAAATGATTGTGATTAACAGTCAGGGCTTTATACACTAACAAGCCAAGTTTGATTGTAATTCTTTGGAGAGTAATCATCACTCTACCCTGCAATTATACACAATGAGTGTTGAATTAGAAGCAAAGAAAAAGAACATGAAATAAGTTTCAGACTTGAAAAAGCAGGCTATTGAACAAATCAGAGGTGAGAACTGTGATTCAAGGTAATATTGCTGGTATAAAATAGAAAGATCTAAAGAAATGACAATTTCAAGAGTTATTGGGAAAAAATAAGGATCATGTCAAGAACGAAACTTACATCAAATAGGCAGAGAAGCATCATATAAAGGAGAAAAAAATCCCAAGCTCATGAATACTGGATTTTGCAACACAATGGTGAACTGTAGAAAAATTTTGACTTTCCTTCATGCTTATTTTTTTTGCTGACAGCTAAGTGCTGAATCAACATTTTTACTTGTGCCCACTCACAAGAGATGTGCTCTTGCTTTTTCTTTCAACTTGACCTGAAACTGTAAAACACAAGGTTTAAAAACTATAAAAATTTCCATCAAGATCTTTGAGTCAAATTTAATTTTCTTGAGAAAGGAGGAAGACTAGTAATGTCTGAGAGTAAGGTTACAGCATGAAACGGGTCTTATTTACAATGAAGACACAAAGGGATGTTTTTAAAATGTGGGAGGAACAAAATTATTAAATTAACACACATGATTCATCTGTTTAAAGCATGTTTAAGAAACAGATGTCAGTATCTTAAAATTGTTAATAATTTCTATTCCTTTGTGACAAGCAACCTATAGCTGATGTTACACCACACAGAAACTAGAAACCATACATTTAGCTCCTGGAGGTGATATGGAATCATGAAAGGATTAGTAAAATATGTTTATCCGTTTCCTTCCAAACTCTGAAAGCAAAGAGTACAGTCAAACTTGTGTTTGAAGGATTTAGGGAAAGAGTGAAACATTTAGCTTAGGAGAATGAAAATGTTCCTCAAAGTGATCTCTTGCTCTCAGTCCCAAAGTGAGGCTATTGAGAATTTGACAGTGATGCTACCTTGAATCTTACTGCTCCCTTTTCAACCCTTTCCTATTCTGTGTCCTGCACCAAGTCTGGTTCTCACCTTCATCTTTTGAATCTGCATTTTGCTGCCTCAGGGACAGACCTTGCTGTCTCTGGACTGAGAAAGAAAAGACTATGAATATGCAGCAAGACAGAAAAGAGCGGTGCGAGACATGGAGTCTGGTTTGCAACACCCACTGTTAGCAGAGTAGGTGGGACAGGGGAGAATCTCCCTCCCAGATTTGCTACCTCCTCCATATTTCCTGCCTCTGAGAGAGAGAAACTGCCTCTGATGGCTCTGCTTCAGGCAAGCCAGACAGTTTGGCCAGAGTGGCTGCTTTGTACAGAGTGCTACTCAAAGCAACACCCTGCTCCTCGTAGGTCTGGAACGTCCCACAGCTTCACTTCTTCCAGCACCACACAGCTCCTTTCCCTCCCCCAGATCTTCTGTGTTCACACCATTGTGATTTGCTCTCCTATTCAGTGCACCTCCAGTTTTGCTGCTTTTTTTTCATACAGAGGGGTTTAAAACTTGCCATTTATAGGCCGCATCTGCTCTCTAGCCCCCTTCTCCAGCAAAAAATGCAGCTTTTGCCTAGGTCCCCAATCATCTATAATCTCCTTGCCTGATTAGCTTCTATTTTGCCAATTTGATGCTTTTCTTGAGTACCCACTCCATCACTCGCTGCTTCTCTAAAAGCCTGTGAAGAAAGAAATACTTCTCCATTTTTTTTCCCCCCAATTTATTTTCTCTTGCTAGCTCAACACTCTCCTTTTCACACTCCTCACCCAAAAATACACATTCTTATTTAGGTGTCTATTCACTTCAGGAAAGGGAGTTAAACTTCTGAGCTTTTTCGCGTTTTATTTTTTAAAAAAATAATTGCAAAAAATATTGACTCTAAAAGAGTAGAGTTTCCCGGGACAACTGCATATGGAGATGTACACACACACACACATCAAAAGGAAAAAGATATTCCAGTCACCCGAGATAACTATATCAGATCATCAAGTGTCCCTCATCTTAGAATAACTACCTATCCAGTTCTGCTGATATTTATCTCCAGGGATATGACAGAGATGTTACAACATTCGTGTCTTAAGGGTGCAAAATATTAACTAGAACTTAAATGTGGAAGCTGTAATGAAGGCTGATTTTGAAATGCAAAGTAAAATAAATCAACTAATTTTACATATCTGTCAGTTAACAAATTTTTAAAAGTCCAAATCTTTGCTCAATTGATAAGTCTAATTTTTTTTATAGAATGAATACGTTAGAACTAGAAGGTTATCTTTACCTCATTGCATCCATCAGTATGAATATGTGCTTTTCCTTACCATATGAAGGTTATTGATTTTTTCACAGCCTTTTTCACAACCTCTCTGGTAGCTGCATTGTTCATCTTCAGCAGATTTTGCTATGCGTTCTTCTTTCAATTTAGCATTATTCTCTGCAAGAACCATATGGGATACTCCAGAACTACCATTAAACTTCAAAATTTACAGTAGAAGAACATAAAAAAATAGGAAGCTTATCTACTCTTTCATAAACAGAGATGAAACCTTCTTTTTCTTTGAATGTTTCCTCTACTAATGCTCACATTTATTGCATGGCCACAGCAGTTCTGACTCTGAACTATGGACTAGACTCCCATTGATTTCTGCACATTTGGCAGGAGATCTAGGCAGCACCGGTGAGCCACGAAACATTCCTCAGTACCCTAGACAGTCCTGTCAGAGGACTTATGTCAGAGAGGTATTACTCTTGTCACTAGACTGGACATAGAAATGTCTTCAAAAGTGGTCAGATGTTGATGCACACACTCAAATAAAAGCCTGGATAAGAATAAAAAAAATCAATAGAAGGTAACTCAGATTTTCCCAGCAGAAAGGAAAACCCTGAAGAAAAATGCCCTTCTTTGAGCATAAGAATAATGGTGATCCCATGGTGTTCCAGTTAATTCACTTGATTTGCTTAGAGAAACCACAGAGAAGCTCCAAGAGAAGAGAAGCATGAACTTGTTGTAAAGGAATTTTACTTATTAACATTTTATTCTCCATTGAGTACAGCTGTATAGTGGAGCTTCACCTGGCTAACCAGACCAGGTGGATAGACACAGACATTCCATCCTATTCCCATAAAAATATGAGAAAGATTTGATTTGTATTTCATTGTGGAGTCTGGATTATGAGGCTTTTAGAGCTGCCATTCTAAAATATTAGCCTTTTGCAAAGGTGTTTTCCCTAGTAAAAAAGTTTTCCTAAATTACTGCAACTGAAAATTATAACCAATGAAGCATTATATATATATACATGTGTAATATATATAATGAATATAAATACGAAGTATATACGTTTGGTTATACATATGTATATACACACTAAAATTCCATAACCATCAAAGGTTTTGCAAAAAAGATTTTTGACACTTTGACTGTTAGTTTCTCTTCTGAATAAAACATATATAGACTATATTATACTTTTATAGACTATATACTTTTATAGTCTATACATTTTAGACTATAAGTCATATATAGACTATATAAGTCTATAGATTGCTACAATTTCAGATATAGATATATTAGTTGTACTGTTTTGATCAAATTATCTAATTATTCTCAAATTCCATGAAAGAAGACCCCATCACCAAGCAGCTAAAACACAATTTTTAAGCGTAGGAAGTATATATTGTAGGATGAATCTACGTCTTTGATACATGTAGTTTATAAATGTGGTCTATTTAAATTTCCATTCTAAGATACTTGGGTTTGTTTGGCCCAGAGCAGAAAAGATAGATTCATCAGTTCAAAGTAGAAATGTATAAATATATGAATAAATTGTGAAATTAATTTGAAAATAAAAAATATAATAATTGGTATTAAAAGCTTTACTTACAAACAGAGCTTTTCCTAATCTATTTAGACCAAAGAGAATCCATGTTCATTCTCCAATTAAGGGTACAAGGTTGAGTGCACTGCACATAATTTTTTTTAATTCATTCAGAACAATGCCTACACATGCAGTCAGCAGAATTAATTATTTTTCCAGTGTAGGAAAGGGAAAACACATTACAGATCTGTATCTCTGGACTATAAAGCAAATCATCAAAAGCTGTATTAGAAATTAAAAAAAACTTGCCATTTTGGATGTATAAACTGGAAATGTTAGTTTGGCTCTGATAAAGTTTGAAATACTTTTGATTTAGTGTCCAAAGAATTATACTTAAAAGAAATAGGAAGGGTTAATTCTGCCTGGAGTTCTGCATTAAGACAAAACCACAGAGTTAGAGGAGCTATGACTTAAAGCTCTCTTATGGGGAGAGGTGATGTAGGTTAAGAACTCTCAAATACCAGCTATAACTCTACTAGAAATAATCAATTGACATTTTATTCCATCTATCTATTTTTGCACTGTGTTTATCTTAAAGCCATCAGTTAGATCCAAAACAGGCTTAAGTTTACATTGTAAACATCCTGTTGTTATTGGCTTAGAAAAAGGCAGCTGAAGAACAGTAATCAATGTCTGAAACAGACCCTTGCTACAAATAATATTGTGACTATATTTTTCAGATATGCTTGTATCAATATTTTGAGATTAATAAAAGTGTGCAGATTTTTACAATAAGAAAGCTGTATTCATGTCTTTGCTCTGGAAACATATTTGCAGAAATTGAACTCTGCTCTTTTGTGAGCTTCAGAAATAAAATATGTATAAAATGAAATGCACCTACACAGGCAAAATTCTGCATTCTTGCACAGACACATTTGATAAGTGAATCCATTTTCTGCATGTCATCTTTGAAGAGGACAGCATTTTCTTTTATTGTGTGAAGGAAAGAATAAAGCATGTAAAAATTTTTCCAGCTAGATTCCACCATTGTACTTTTCATCATTAATTGGATGCTAGTGGAAAGAAGTAGCCATTCAAACTCTTTGCCTGGAGATATTAAAAAGATATTACCATTTAAAATCTAATTATGGTCTCAGAGCAATCCTCAGTCCTGTTTCAGAACCTTATGCCAATGGAAATTGGATGGGAGAAACATTGACCATCAATCAGATAAGATGAAAAAAATCTCCATTCAAAGGAGTCTTCAGACATTAAATTAATTTGCTGATTATTAAATAGAAGGTCTCTAACAGCAATCTCTGAACATATTTCACAATGGAAATCCACTAGTTTTGAAGTTGGCAACAGGAAATGCCCAGCTTTGACCTGCTTATTTTCATACAAGTTCAAGGAAAAGGCGTCACTGGTACCTGTAGTTTAGTATGTTTGCTTCTTCTGTATGGATCAGTAAATCCCAGAGAAAGAGCCATCTAATGCATAACATACATTTTAAGTGATTCCACACAGGGTCATTAAATTCCCCAAAAGGACAGAATGGGCACTGTAATTATTGTATAAAGAGAAAATTAAAGCGAAGGTGGTACAGACCTCGTTGTTGAGAATCATCGCATTTAGACCTACTGACACTGTTAAGGTGAGCATCCAGGGCATAGGATCCCATCCACAGCAATGCTATGAAACCTGACCCTGAATTCTCCCAGTCCTCCACAGAAGGACTCACATTACTGCAGCTGGGAGCACACCCTCCCCTTGGGCTTTAGAGGACAGGAATATTAAATGCAGTGTAAGCTCCCTAACTTTTGTCTAGGTTTTCTCCATGTGACTGGCAACCAGACTAGATAATGTTTAACTTCTTTTTTACATTTCTGCATATTAGTGTTTGCTTATAAGAACCTTTGCAAAGAAATAAAACAAATAGTGTCTCCTCTTACTTTTTCTGTCTTTTTTAAAATTACTTTCTGTTTCTTTCCAGTTCTCTCCTTTTGCTTCCATCACTGATGCAGATGAAGAGGGAACAAACAGTTCTAATTCCCAGAATCAAATGTCAGACCAAAATGTGCTTCCAGATGAATTCATTCTAATTCTTAGCAATTTAAAATAATTCCAGTTTAGTTAAATTCCAAATAATTTCTTCCTTTTTATAATGCATTAAACAAAATGTCACTGCACAGTATATCTCTCTCTCTGTCACACACACACACATGCACCGACAGACCCACATGAATATCACTGGCTATAAACTGTGTACAATAGAGATGCAATACACATAGATTATTTTTTGAAGATACCTTTTCTTTTTCTAAAAGACTGGTTTGTTGACAGACTGACTTACTAAGAAATTTTATTTGAAATCATAAATAATTTCTATCCACTGATCTAAATGAAATTAATATCGTAGAGATAGTGCTACAAGTAAATGTATAATGATAAATAGTGCAGGTTGAAAAAAAGCAAGTTTGAAATATTCATCATGTAAGGGAATCATAATTCTATTTTACATTCTAAGAGTAATTGACATTGTAATACAAATGTCCTTAAGAGTTGTGCTTAGAAAGTAAACCTTTGAAACAATGATAAACCATCTTTGTTACCACTCAGAGATTACATGATATGCAGAAAGAGCATTCTGTTATGGATGTAACAATAACATCAATTAATTTCAGTTGCTTATTTTCATTCCTTTCATGAGACCCTGAAACACTCACAAAACCAGACCTGACTCCCGAAAAGATCTGACAGCATGAAAGGCTAGATTATACCATTGCCTACTGGTGAATCCAAAAATGCTGTAATAGTCCTGACCCCAGAATCTTTCCACATTGTCAGCTCTTTCCGACTCTTTTCAGCGTACTGTGGAACAAAGATACTGCAAATGCAAACAGTCCTTTGAGATCATGAAGAGAGTTTAAATCAACAAAGAGAACATATAATTTAATTTTGGAAGAGATGTATGTGGTCATGTTAGATTGACCTCTGAGGTTGAAGCCTCCCTGTTCTGCAGGTTACACAGAACACTGACATTTTTTCTTCATCTTTTATCTTTATCTCTGCTATCATCAGGCCTTGATTCCTCAGCCTAATTGGTTTTCCCAGTTCCTGATTAGCCACAGGGATGAGAAATTCACCATGTGCAGAGCAGAGCTACAGGAGCAGCCCTGCTGCCGGTGGGCACTCGGCACAGAGAGGGAAGCAGCACAAGGCTCCAAGCTGCAATCCTGTGAGAGCACCCTCCTCGGGGCTTGTTTATTATCCACAAAGCAACAGCAAGTCAACCGCAAAACACATGGCAATGGTCCCCAGAGGCTCTCCAAGGTCCAGTCACGCAGGACAGAAGGTCACACTCTACCCTTGGATTGCAATCTTGTTTTTCCCTCCAGCTCCAGCAGCTATATGGCCAGCCAGGATGGCTTAAGTGCCTTAGTGGCTGTGTTTACTTCTCACTGCAATGTTTGCATCTAAACTAAACTGACAGAAATTGAAATTCAGTGGAATTTTTGATTGTGGAAGAAAAAAATTCTCAGTTCCAAGTGTTCATGGCAAACACCTAAATGGCCATAAAATTAGGCCTTTGTTCCCTACAGTTAAAAGTCAATAGAATATAAATAGAAATGGTTTTCCCAAAACAATAACTAAAACCATTTTCAATCTAGGTATTCTGTATGTCGGCTGATTTATTAGGATACTTTTCTCAACCTCCAGCAATACTTATCTGATTGGGCCACTGCCAAAAAATGAAAAAAAATTGGAATTCAGAGCTCAGAACCACCTGTTTTTCTATCTGTTACTATAAAACCTTCTACTGTTAGCATGGCAAAAGAAATAACAACAAATTTTAAAGCCTGTCAGCCTCACAGTACTTTTTTCTCCCCTCTAATTTGCATTTTTTTGTAAAAGCAGCAACAAATTGAGGACCACCGTTTGGATCTGGCCCAGAGTTAAATGACTTAAAAAACGGCATCTAAAACTGAAATACAAGTTTTGTTACAAAACTGCAGTAGAAAAATCCCATCCTGCATTCTAAAAACTTTCTCTCTTTGTCTTAAAAGGGTATTGCTCATATTAGCCCAGAAACACAGTCTTGAGAAAGCTTTTTTACTTATTTTTTACCTTACTCTCTAGAGTAAGGTAAGCAGACAAATTACAAAACAAGCACTCTTGGTGCTGCAGTGCCCCTGTGATACCCCATCAGAAGGCACTGGGAGCACACAGGAAAGTGAGTGCTCAGCTGAAGCGACAGAGTAGGTGGTGCTTATTTCTACACCAGCCTAGCTGTGATCCACAAATTCACACAAATCTGGCACCATGAGGCAAGCCCACACTGAGGGGTGTATGCAAAGCAAGTGTAATAGTGAAGACATAGTCAATCACGCATCCACATTATAGATAAGCCTCAAGGGCAGCATACTAAACTATACAATCATGAAACTTGAAGGCTGCAGAAATATCTTGCACAGTAATAATTATTTTTTTCAGCCATATAAGTACAGGTAAATCAAAGACTTTTTATTAGCCCAGTTACAGTGACTTCTAATCTAATTATTACAGTTTATTCCTCATAATGACAGAAGTGAAACTGATATGTACAGTTATCCATTTCTCTGGTGTTTAACTCTGACTTTCTATGTGTTGCTTTGGTGACTCATCATCTCCTAAATCACTTTATGACTCAAAGTGTGGTGGTTTTCTGTGAAGTTTTGCCTTTGGTGCATGTCCAGAACTGCCCCTGTCTGTGTAGCTATCACTCACCTCCAGCAGATCAGGAGCAGAGCTATCAAATCACCTGGAGGACCAGAAGGACCAATAATCCAACTAGCACTAACAGCCTAAAATCCAGATTAGCACTTTTAATTAATTGCATTACAGCACTGATTAAATGAAGCTTAACCACCTGGCTTTACAGCCACCATTACAGTGCAGGAAGTATCCAAGTTAATGAATCTTTGTAGGGATTGTTCTTCAAATATAAAATACCAAGAATGTTTTTTAGCTGATATACCAGCAAAATATCATCATAATAGAGTTACCAGGTGCATAGATATGACCAAAAATGAAGTCTGTGGTCCTAGAATCAAGGGTCACTATTTTCTCTGTTTTCCTTTTGTAGAAAAAAACCCCCATTTTTATTATTTTCTTTGCAGCAATTAGTCAACAATGTCTTAAATTATGAGTCAGGAATATAGCAGAATCTTTTAATGTTTTGACATTTTACTGCTTTAGATTTCCTCTGCACTACCTTGACTTCACCTTTATGGCTGCTTTAAATAGGCTCCTCAAAGGTACTACAATACTGGGAAGGAGTATCTATATAAAATCATGGAATCACACGATGCTTTAGATTGGAAGGGACCTTGAAAGGTCCTGAAAGGACCTGACATCTATCACTATGTCAGGTTTCTCCAAGCCACATCCAACCTGGTTTTGAACAATTCTAATGATGTGGCATTCATGAGTTCTCTGGGAATTCTATTCCTATGTCTCACCACATACAGAATAAAAAATATCTCCCATATGTTCAATCTAATCTATATCATGGTTCCCAGGCTGCTTTTGCCCACAGAATCCTCAGAACAAAGATCTGGCTGTAGCTGCTTCATCTTCTCCCTCCATATTGCAGAAACTAAGCAGTGGATGTAGTCTTGCAACCACCTGTTTGTGTGCCTTTATCTGGTAATGTGGTACACAGCAAGGGAAGTTCTGATTGGAATACTGATGTACACATTTATTCTCATGCAGTATTCATGTCTAACAGCAGACAGCTAAAAGAAAGAACTGTAGGATAGGCTGTTTTGACTGTGGAAGGGGAAATCTTTGCCAGGTATAAAAAAATTCAAGCATTTCTCTAAACAAAGTTGGAAAGGTCAGGCTGATGCTGAGACAGCATGCCTTGCAGGGAACAGCCCCTTCTTTGTGTATCTGGTAATGGAGAAGAGTAACTACATTCAGTCTGCAGGAAACTACTTATCAAATAGGTCAGAGAATACATATTTCAGAAGTTAGACCATTGTCTATTATGGGAGCAGTTTCATTTTATAATAAACAGGAGCTTGATGTTCACAGAAATGCTGTCAGAATTGCCCTTTAGAACACTGATCCAGGGCTAGTAAAGATCAGAAAGAGGACAGAAAGCTTGCTGCAAGCACAAGCCATGGATATTATGTCATTGAATTGCAATGAAAAAAAATATAACAGGAATAAAACAAGTTTGATGAACTCATATTGCCAAATATTTTTCTCAGTAATACAGCACCTGCAAACAATATGCATTGCTGCTCATAAGGAAAAACTCATTTTGATAATCTAAATATTTGCCTGCTAGTCCCAACTGATTTGTCAGTAACAGTGCTAATGTGCTAGGAATAGTAATGCAATGATTTTGAACACAGTTTTATGCTTCCTTTGATATTCCAAATGTCTCAGTTGCTGTCCCTGAACAAGAAAATCACATCATTACTTCTGCAAAGAGACTTGTCATAATCTAAGCTAATAATAATAATCTAGTGTTTAGTATGGACTTCTTCTTTCTTTAGAATGTGAACCCTGAAATGTTAAACTCAATATGAAACATCCAACAAATGCACAGATTTTCAATAAAAATGGTCTTGTGCTGATAAAACCATAGCCTGCTAGTCATCCTCTTGGGTGGATAAATGTAAATGTGGAAGCTGAAAAGTTCACCTTTCCTATAGAGTTTTTCATTCGTGTTGGTTACCTTAAGTTCTGCATTCAAATATTTAGCTTATATGAAATCAACAAACATGCACTGCCCAATTTCTCAGCACCAGTTTTCAGTTGATTCTCTTCTTTCTCCTTCCAGGCTATTCACCTCCCAAAAACTACTAAGCCTCAGGAGACCAAAATGTCATACAACAAGTGAACTTCTCTGTTATAAAGAAAAGGATTCACATGACAGATAAAAATCCAGACCATAAGGAGCTTGAGATAAGATTCGTTTCTTTATAACGCCAAATTTTGCCCATGATTCAGCAGTTAGCAATAAGATAAAACCGGACATAAAACAGCACAGCTTCATGGAATGCATGGGATATGGTAAAGCAGGAGTGAGAAGACCAAACTGAAAGGGAACAAGAACCCCAAACTATCAAAAATTACATTGTGTTCACAAAAAAAAAAAAAAAAAAAAGAGAAAAATTCATTAACAAATCCTGCACAGGCAGATGTTTTTGCCAGCTTTATGTCTGGTTAGAGATGCATTAAAATTACAGTTTTCCAAGGCTCACATTCATACCTTGAAGGTGAGGGACACTGCACGGCTCTCATTCCTTTAGCTTAGCTCCTTGGTTCAAACCATCCCTGCCCTGTGCTGCCTGCAGGCTGCACCAGTGATGAGGTACAGGTGGACATGAGATGAAGCACAGCAGGGCAGCTGCCATTGACTGAGGATTCCTGACTTTTTTGTGTCTGCGCTTGAGACATCTTGGGTGTTGTAGGGAAAAAAGCCTCAAACAGCAAGGCTGTCTTTGGGAAGTAGGAACTTGCAAGTCAAGGTCAAGAGTGTCTTTCCCAAACTGCTTCTGAAGCAGAGTGCTCTGTACAGAAAACTATTCCTCTAAAGAAAAGAGATGGCACTGACATCTGCCTCTGAAGGATGACAAAATGGCATTGAAATATAACACCACTGGAGACAAGAAAACCTCTGCTGTTTTCCTCTGAGGCCAAGAGAAGCACAGAAATTGTGCTGTTTGAAAAGAGGTGTATCCTACACAGCCATCTTTCATATCTCTCTCCACCCATTCTTAGCTAGCACAGAGATTAATAGTAAATTTAGAAGCAGACTTGCTTGGTTCAATCTAGTTCTAGTAGAAGCAGAGAAATGGTCACTGTGAAAAGAGGAATATAGAAGAGAAAAGTGAAGCAACAGCAGTTTACTTAAAAGTGACTGCAACAGTAGAGGGAGAAACAGCAATCAAAAATTGCTGAGATCTCTGAAAAAAGAGATTTCAGCCACAAAAAATATTTTGTGGTTTGGGTATACTTTCTTTGCTCTCCTGGTAGGATGTTTACTCCCTTCCTACTTTTATTCTGCATTTCTTTTTGCACACACAACCTTTGCTGCTGCTTTGTAGCATGCAACCAAACAAGTTAAAAAGGTTACTGTCACTAAGTTGCTTCCCCTTTTACACATGAAAACAAATCCCATATTTATCTAGTGCACTTAGATCAAAAGTCTCTTGTGCAAACTGTTACTTTATGAACTACTCGGCACAGGCAGCCTCATTTTATGTCATCTTAGGCACTGCCAGAGTATGCCTCCCCGAAGTTCAGAGGCAAAAAGAGTATAAAAATATTTTAAGAAATTACCCTATTGAAAGTAAGTGATGGTGTGAATCAAACATATGTAGGTCTGTTTATAAGAAGAGAGGAAACAGTCACATGAATAACACAAAAAACCTTAATGACAAAATAAAAGAATTTTGCTTAAAGCAGAAAACTGAGATTGAGTTAAAAGCATTTTACAGATAATTAAAATATGACCTTGATCCTCAGTGGCACTCAGATATTCATCTTCCATTGGCAGTCTAAATTACTATGTGGCAGCTTTATTAGAAAAACAACACACTCACAAATTGCCAAACATGTATCTCTGAATACCTTTTAGAAGTAGCTTTCATGCTTGAGTGAACTAAGTAGTAGTTGATTTTTTGAGAAATATAAATATTCATGAAAACTAATGATTCTTTAAAATCCCACCAACCAATACAATACAAGCAGCACTTTAAATGTCACCAGTTGCACTGTGCACCTTCTTCATATAGAAGAATCAATGCCTGTAAGCAGAATAATCAGGAAATGCAGAAATATCTGTGTAATTAACAAAAAAAAAAAAAAAATTACTTCATCCTAAGGGTCTAATCCTAGAATCACACATAGGAGTAGTTTTACTTTATTCTTAATAGACACAATGAATAAATTTACTATAGCAAATATTCCCAGGCCAGTGTTTCAAGGATTAATTCCCAAATCTAAAAAGACACCATGTAAAAAGCTCAGGTAGAGTTGTTTTCTACATTTATATAATTTACATGTGAATACAATTACATAAAAATAGGCAATTTGCCATTAAAGCTATGCTGGAAAATTGAAATAATTGCTAGTTTTTTGGTTTTTTTTCCTCCATCAGTTATCGAAAAAAGCAATTTGAAATAGAGTAAAAAGGGAGATATAATCTGAACTGTAGGTGTTGTGAAAACTGTTCAGTGAAAATTAAAATACTAGTTTGTGCTGCAGCCATAAATTACTAAACTAATTATCTAGTAGCAGGCATAACCGAATCATTCAAAGGGGTAATTAGCAATCAGACATAATGAGTACTGCTACTATTTCTTGTCATACTGTATTTAGCTTCTGTGCAGCCTAGAGGAACTGAATTATTTCCTACCCTTCTCAGAGGGCATTACTGCTATATTGAGTGCATCAGCCCATATTATTACTCCCAGTAGTTTAATTCTTCACTGGACTGCACAATTCTGGTTTCTCCTGTCAAAGTTTTGACTGATGTCCTGGGTCCTTTTAAGCAGGTCTCATCTTCACAGTTTCTTTTTTGGCCTTAATATACATGTAAACTGCAATGTAATCAAATTCCATGGCTCTTTTATAATCTTTATTGTATTGCTGTCTGTAAACATATGCTGCATCTCATAGGTCATGTTTTCTATAGTTCTTGGACTTTATATACAGTGTACATGGAGTTTTTCATAAAAACTATATATCCAAAGACTGTTGGGGGAAGTTAGACTGATAATGTATTTTAAGATAAGTGGTGCAAACCCACATATTCTGTTGACCTAAGGTACATTTGGAGAATTTCCCCTTTTTCTTTTTTCTAGTGAGTTCAACAGGGAATTCATAACAAGGAATAAAAATTTCAAAAAGCAAGTAAGTGTTGCTTTTATCTGGGAAAAAATATAGCACAGAGAATCAATATTCTTCACTTAATACATTCTTTTTGGGGTCTGTTTTAACTTTGTCTTTGAATGTGAAAGTTTATTTTCAGACAGAGAATCACAGAACTATAGAATACGTTGGGTTGGATGGGACCCATGAGGATCACCAAGTCCAAGTCCTGGCTCTGCACAGAAAATCCCAAGAAACACACCACGGGCCTGAGAGTGCTGTCTAAACACTTGAAATCTGTCAGGTTTGGTGTTGTGACCACTTCCCTGGGGAGCTTGTTCCCGAGTTCAACCACCTTTCTAGCTGAAAAGCTTTCTCCTAATATCCACCTTAAACCTCCCTGACTCAGCTTCATGACAGTTCCTTGAGCCCTGTCACTGCCTGAGAGAGTGAAGAGTTATGTACTTGCTCCTCCACTTCCCCTTGTGAGGATGTTGAAGACCACAAAGAGGTCTCCCCTCAATCTCTTCTCTTAGCTGAACAAACCAAGCAATCTCATGTCTTGTCACAAGCTTCACATTACTGTTGGCCTCTAATTTTGCTCAGTTTTTATACATGCACATATGCAAGAATATACCACAGAATTTCTCAACAGGACATCTCTTTATGAAAGTCAGATTCTGCCAAGGTCCTTGCCTTTTTGCAGCACAAAGGACCATCTGTAGGTGCTGATCACTTATGAAAACTGGTGGAAGCAGAATTCTGTAATGAAGTATTACTCTGAGATGAAAATTCCAGACTTTCAAGTATTATAATTTAACATATTACGTTAATATCAGATATAATGAGAGATAATAATAACAAATAATAAGTGATTAATTGTCAATGGCCAAGTTTTCTGTCATCATCTGAAGCTACTGGCAAAATTTTATGAAGTCCTGCAACAATTATCAAGGATTCTACCTGGTTTTAAAGTTTTAGAGAGTGACCAAGTCCTTACTTGTAGGGATATTGTCAAATACCAAGCTGCCAAGGTTAAATTCCTTGCTATGAGCTGAGATGGCAACAATGCAAAAATCATTGGAACTATTTTCAAGAAGATATTTCCACACTAAATAGAACTCCATTTGATATACTATACCTCACAAATCAGCATGAGTAGACCCCATTTCCTTACACAACATTTTTTTTTTTAAAACTTGTTTGCTGCTATGGTGGAAGGAAATGGGGAATAAGGCAGGGTTATTGACCAGCCTGCCTGTGGATGGGCTCTTCATCACATCAGATATTGCTTAATTTTGTGGTCCTATGAGGGCCAATATTTGACGCATAATAATTTGTCCACATTCACACTAAAAGATTAACAAAATTTAGTGTCAAATTAGCATTCCTGGCTGAGCAAACACTGACTGCAACACTAGGACTGCTCCATTAAAAAAAACAGACCAGGGCTTTTATGAGTTGCATCTACTTTTTGATCAGTATCCACATAGCAGTAGTACTCCACTGTTTACTTGAACCAAATCTTAGTTTGTTCCATTAGTTTCCAGAATATATTAATTTTATTTAAAAAGAATCTTACCTTTGAGAAGCTGCTTACCCTGAGACATCTACGTATGCATATTAGGTAGTAAATTGAAAAGAAATTTTGTATTTTCTTTTTGGTCAAGAGCTCCTGCAGATGCATTGTGTTCAAACTAAAGTCTTCAGGAGTTTTGACAGCAGCTTCCCTGCACTGTAACTATGAGTTACCTGCCTTTCAACTGTAGATTTACATTGGTTTTTACATTTAAATAGCATCTAAGATTCTAGGATACCTCAGTCCTGAAAGTATTAATTGAGGTTATGAAGATGCATAGATAGAGTTCAAAATAAACCAGATTATTAGTTATCTTTATGAAACAAATACATTGCATTAGACAAAACCCTTAGTTTCAATTAGATTGTTATTAATAATAGAAAGAAGGAACTTTGAATTCACATACTTTTCCTTCAATCAATTAAAAAAATAATGTGTTTTTTAGCATGTTGCTAAAATTTCTCATTAGCAAGACATTACAATAAATAAACCAGCTTTAGAATTGTAAACTGATAAATTTTTATTTGGAATAATTATGAGTTCCATATTGCCATGCACAACTTCAAGGAACATTATGAATTCAACCTCACTTGTATATTTTTGTTGCATTTCCAAAGCACACACATTTTGCTTGCTGTTTAAAAAGTACAGCAATAAGGTAGAATTAGTAAATGATTAGGGTAAGGCTGATGCCCAGAAAGAAGTTTTAAATAGATCACAGTTGAAATTTGTGATTATACAAATCATTACTAGTACTCCTCATGGGACAATTTTTAGAATTTGTGCAGCCATAAAAGTCAAGCTTTTATTCTCACCACAATTTCACTTTATGTAATTCTTCTGTGGAATAATTTAGCATTCTGATTTGAACTCAAACAGTCACTATAAAAACTAATATTCTTTCAAGAAATATGAAGCTCTCTGTTTTCTATTTTATTCATCTGCTCATTTCATCCTGCCTTCTCTTTTTGTTATCAAAAGAAGAATTAGGGCATTTTTATTCAAAATGCACATCACAGAGATGGGTTAAAGCTTCTCCACTTTGATCTTAAAAAACCTCTGCCACTTCTTGATCAAAGAACTCCTTCCTAAGACCTGAGTTGTGCACCCTTGGGCTCTTTCACTGAAATTGGTGAGAATAGGACTGTTCCCAGGAGCATATCTTGCAAGGCTGGCCCTGAACAAATGGAGGTAGAGTACAAATGTTCGCTAACTGCATTCATACTTCCCCTTTCCTAGCAGTGGTTTCCTCATTATAAAGCTTTCCATATCTTGAACAACTGACATTTCTACTATGTAATATCTACATGTCTTCACATTCTGCAAGTATGAAGATTTAATCAGTCTTTATCTTTATTTGTGTTCCACATTTTCCATTAAAATATGTTTCATTTCAGTCAAGTAGTAGTAGATTTCATACCTTACAGCCGTGTCACAACACATTTCTAACCAATAAATATTTTCACCTACTTATTTATTCACAAAAGTCAGTCTTAGATGCATTAAGAAATATTATTTGCAATAAAAATTTGGACAAATAGCATCCTGAAAAGTTTAATAGATATCATAAGTATAGTTTTTACAAAATGTGTATACGCAAGAATCTGCTAAAGTTAAGATTTTTTAAAATGTTATCACTATCTTAGCAGAAGCAAGTTAAATATAGAAATAATCTAGAATGTGAAAATGCATGAGTTTTAGTTCTGGTTCTACCTTTGTGATTTCAACTGTGCTGTGTTAAGCTTGACCTATGCCTCTGCATCCATTCTTGTCCTGCCAGCAAGATACTCTTCCTTAATTTTCTATTGCCTGTGCCGTCTCTTAATCCTGGAAATCATCAAATTACTATGGTTGATTGCACTCTAGATACATCTTTGTATAAAGTAACAAGAGAGGGCATAAATGGAAGTAAATGTTTCTTCTAAAATATTGTTCCTAAGTGTGAACTTCATTTTATACACTATCATTTCAAGCATAGCCATAACCTTTATTCAAATATCAAATTGAACTTTGAGATTCATCTCATTAAGGCAGAACAGGATAAATTTTTCTTCTTTTCCTTTTCCACAATGCCAGCCAAGCAGTTGTTGGTTCTAACCTGACATGATTTGGGTTAAATTTTATGTTAAAACCACAGGATCTCTTTCCACATCCTACATCACCACAATTATAGCAAAATATCACAGTGATAAAACTATCTGTCTCCACTTCCAATATTATTGCTTAATTAAATGTTATTCCAACCACTGACAACACCGGTGAGTTAGTAACCATTTTCTCATGCCTTTGCAGGCATTTAACTGTGTTTTACGTAAATGTGTATAACTCAAGTGGTAAGGTGCTCAGCCTTTCATTGAGAACAAATTGATCTTCTCAAGTGTTTCAACACCCAAGGGGTTTGGGTACATGAAACCTGTGATTACATTGCTCTAAGAGCAGCATACAAAAACTTATGGGACCAATCTTGGAAGTGTAATTCCTTCTAAGTGAAGTTCCCACTGGACACTTTTGAGGAGAAAAAAACACCAAGGCATAATTGGTGTCTTTTGGAATTGTCCTGTCCTATTGTTTCTGATAACAGGAAATGCAGTGGAAGAAAACCACACTCTGAAGGGGATGGAAATGTTTTGGAGACCTTGTGCTATCCTGTACTGAGTCTTGAAATCATACATTACCTACAGTTACAAAGGAAAGGTTTTATAGAGCAGAAGTCAGAAAAAAGAACCACAAATTAACTTTTTGAGATTTAAATAACTGATATAAGATAATGTTTTTCTGGAAAAGTAACTTGACTACTTTGATTGCAGATTTTAAGATGCATTTTCAAAGTTTCTGTAGAAATCTTCTCTAAATGTCATCAGGTTTTATTCTTTATTTAAATATACATGTCTCATCTAATGTAACTTTCAGCAAAGCAAGACAATGAAAGGAGCAACAAAAGGTACTTTAAGAAACAAACTTTTAAAAATCATCTGTATTCCTAAAGTCCCTTCTTTGGCTAAGCCACATGATTGCAACTGAAAGCAGAATTGCTCTCAGGTTTTAAATGTGTGGTTCTACTGACAAATACTGAAGGCAGAAATTATGACCTCAGATATGCTTCAGCAGCTGGGGACCAGTACATGTTTAAAGAGAGAATTTGCCCTTAAGAAGTGAAATAAAGAAGAGTCTCATAACATTCAAGGTGGGGATACACACCTAAACATTACACCAGTAGTGCACAGTACCAAAACTCTATCTAGTAAATTTGAATCCAGATTGTAAAAGTGAAATACTGTTAGTATAAAGATATATTGCATATTATCTAAAATCCAACAAATGGTTTTCTCCAGTTTTCTAGATAAAGCTGATAAATTTTTATTCCTATTTTGGAATTAAAGAATACTTTTGCTATTCTGCACTGCTTATATTTTGAGTTAGTTAAGACAGATTATAGATGAACTTTTCAGCTATGAAGCAAAGTAGCTTTTGAATCTATAGTTAACCATTGTTCATTGTCTTATTTTTACTCTGTAAAAGTATAAACAGCTTGAAATAGAATTCTTCTTTCTACAGTATTTGTTTTTTAAATATTCTCACTAAGAGGTAAAAAAATTACCACCATACCATCAAGCTTTTATGCTGTCAGCATCAGAATACTATGCTTGTTATGCAAAAACTGAAGTTTCTATCTTTGCATCCCTTCAAGCACTGTAAGTGTATTATTTTCTAGGCTGCTTTTAAAATCTATCAAATCAAAATAGATTGAAATCTATTGTATTTAGAAATGAAGATTCACATTCTATATAAAACTCCATTTTATTTCAAGTGCTGCACAAACAAAAATACATATCTGCTATTTATATTCAATTTTCAGAAAGAAAGAAAGTCACATGAAGAGTCTAGCTACTGTCACTTTATGATTTTATGACACTGAATTTGCTTTAGAACATGGCTAAATCCAACTCCAAATGCAGCTATTGCTATTATCTAAAACATCATGATGGCAGTATGGTGTCAAAGATTGACATCTGCTTTCTCAAGTTCAGCATTTGGCTGAACAAAAATGTTGTAAAGTATCCAGAGTTTCATAACAACATGCAGATACATCAAACACTGAAGGAAAGCTCAGTACACTTCATTAAACTGTTGTCTTTAAGCACCATTTCCAACTTTGAAATACTTAAAATAAGACATCTTTGTGTAATTATTCAATTTCAAAATGGATGGTCACAATAAAAAATAAACACAAATTCTTTAATCTCTCAGCTCTGATCACAATCTGATTTCACAGCACTCTTCAGAATTTAAGAAGTAAACGTTCAGTTCATATATATTTGTAATAAATACAGAGAAAACACAAGAATTATGTTAGTAAGGCTTCTAAATATAATATTGTATCCCAATTAATTTAAAAACTCAGATTCTCACAGTGCTATTAGAAATATTGTAAGGAAAACAATATGGTAAAACCTAGAAAAAATAAGAGTGTTTTTGTTGTTGTTGTCTGGGGCTTTTTTGGCTTATTCCATAAAATAGAAGGTGGAATTCCAGTTAAAGTCTTAACGTGTTAAAAAGCACATGTCCCTAAAGGGAGAACTGTTCTCTGCTAACTTTTCTAGAAGTTTTTGCTGACAAATGGGACCAGAAATATCAAGGTTCTTGTGCTAGGGAGTTTTGATAAAAATCCTTTTTCAAAGAATTAGACAAACTCAGAACAATACTCAGAGAAAGAGCATTGAATGGCTTTGAGCTACTGACATGTACATCAATTAATCAGTTCAGCTTCTTGCTGCAGCTACACATTTCAGTGGCTGCCATCCTCCATGGGATCTATGGCTTCCCCAGACAGGTTTAGCAAAAACTTACCAGAAATTTTCTGCTCCAACATTACCATTATACAGCTTCTTACCATATCTCTGCCTTCATTTTATACCACGAGCATTCCAGAGGGGATCAAAGCTGGCACAAGCAAGTTATTTTCAGGGAAGCCAGTTCAGCATAAATCAAAGAAGCAGTCTCCAAGATAGTAAGGCTTGCTGGCAGAGACAGCAGTCTTGTATCTAATATAACATGTCTAGCATGAGCAAACATCATGGTGTGAAAGCTTCTGGAGACAAGTGTTATAATAGCTGTCTGCAGCACTCACTGCTGTCACAAAAAGAAAACAATACAAAACGAAGAAAAATCCAAATATTTTCCAAAGTAAATAATCAAAGATGAACAGAGGGTAATTATGATTTTATTAATGGAGTTAAATTATCCTAAAAACATCAAACAACATCTCTCTTGGAAAGCTATATTGCTAGCTCAATTCTGATAAGGGGGAAAATATTCAGTTTTCTTCCCCAAAACTAAAAACCATTTGTATACAATTTGACCTACCAGAAGTTTTGAAAATCATGGCTTCTCTACTTGTCCTTGACCATAACTGCAGAATCCTGTCTCCAACAGACACTTCAAAGCTCATTGTAATAGCTCTTAGAGTAGTTTAGAAGAGAATAGTTAAAGAGTTGCTATTATTAGAACACAAGTTTAATTTTGCAGAAAGTTCAAGTATTGGATCCATTAACCAGAAACATAAACCTGAAAAAGATGCTATATTAAAAAGCCCAGATCATTTCACCTGGAATTTCCAGAATTAAAAAAAAATCTTTATTAAAAAAATGATGTATCATTGAGATTTTGGTTTGTAAGAACTGAGAAATTAGTGAAAACTTCATATATCTGTGAATTTTAACTAAAGACCTGGCAATCGATATGCATAAAATACAGACACATTTGCAGGACTTTTTTCTCAGAAAAATTCATCTGCACTCTATCCCCACATATACAAACAAAAAAACAACCAAACAAACAAACCTATGTATGTATGAACTTAATACTTCAGTGTTCTACAGGGTTTCAGTTTGGGTGATTTGTTTGTTTTTTTAAACTTTATTTACATTTTATAACTCCAATATTTGTGGGAAATTTCCAAGGAATAAATAACATAATTAGGGCTGAGAATTTACTTAAAACTTCACCTCAAAATTATTACTTTAATTTTCCATCTCTGAACAAATCACTATAGTTTGGTTGAAATAGATGGAAAGATAGAAATAAGAGTAATAGGTATAAAAAATAATGCACTAACTACAATTGTGAGAAGTTTGTTACTCAAAAATATTAAAATCAGAGAATATTAGATATGCACAGTTTATTATAAAATTATTACTTTTGAACTATTAAAATCTTTCTCCCTTCATGAACCATGACAAATTATTTACTGAAAATCTCACGGTTTTTTAGGTCTCATGGCTGAAAGGAAATATTTGAAAGTTGAAATTCTGGAAAAAGTAGCAGTTTAAAGTTTCATTGTTTGAAAATACATAGTATTTTGTGTTGAAATCAGGCAAAGTTGCAGTTTTCCCTCACACTGATTGTTTTTTCTAGTGCTATATTCAATAAAGCACACATGAATGTGCGGGACATTCAAGGTCTGAATCCTTTTTGGGATGACCTACAGAGAATTTCTTACTCCTTCTTCTGTTTTATTCTTAATTTTACACAAAATATAGACTGTTCACCTCTCCTCATCTAGAATTTTCAGCCATATGCTAAAACAGGCAGATAACATTATGGTACTAGGTAATGTTCAATTTACAATCTGTTGCTGTTTCTAACTACTGGGAGGGTTTATTTGTTACTTTGAAAGGAAAAACCCACCAAGTTATATTGCTGATGCAGGTTTCATGTGACCTTTTTTCTTGCAGGTTTTACTCCAAGGCAGCACTAGCAGAATGACAGTGGATGCTGCATAAGGAGCTTCAGCAATCTGAATTCCAAGGGATAGCTTATAGCTGAACCAAAAGTATACCTATTTTCAAGCACTGAGTCAGCTAATTAGAACATAGGGTGGTTAAGAAACACCATATGCCAACTACAAAACAGTTTTGAAGAGTACCCATTATTAATAAAATTATTGATACTAAGCATTAGTATTGAATTAATGCAATAGAAAAACATGTCAGCATCACAGAGCACAAACTACCACAAGTTTTGAAGAAGTCAACCTCTTTACAAAGGGGTCAACCCTGAAATCGTGTCACAAGAATCACTGAAGGTACACATGGATTTCTCCATTCAGAGTGGAGAAATTTTGAGAAATGCAAAACAGGCATTTTGAGAAGGGCAAAGTGTCACTCTTTTAATACAGAATCACAAAGTAAGCAGGGAAGTGTAAATATTACAGGTCAAGTTTCAATTTTATTATCTTTTTAACTGTTCTGACAATAATCATTACTCCCAGTTTACTCAAGGAATTGAAACAGCTGCAATCTTTCAGAAGCAATTCAGCGAGTTAAATTTACCATTCATAGACAAAGAATGTAAAAACAGTTCATTGCATTGCTTCAACTGACTCCCCTTTGCTCCCTTTTATATAAAGACAGCTCCCCTACTCCAGCAGAATAAATAGCAAATTGTCAGAACTGTAAAAATTCAGTCTCCCAACCTCAGTCCACACACGTACACAGCTAATAATTAATTTAGACTGCAATAGCTCATTTGTAATTGATACAGTAGCTTACTCTTCTAGAAAATTTTTGCAACCATGATACATGCTGTCAGCTACTCACATGAGCCAAACATGCACCACTGAGAAATGTTGTTACAATTATTGGGGGATTAATACCAACCACAATTCCTAATGCCTGTAGGTAGATAGACTGACCCCCTGTTTTTTCTCCTCTCTCAGCTCCAGATAACATAAGCCATTATTTAATATTAAGCATAGAATATCAGACCAATATTTGTTACTTGTATACATTAATATTTATTTCTTTATTTAAACATTTTTTAATCATTACACAGACGGATTGTTTTCAGGGATTAATTAGAGAGTGGGAGGGACAAGCTGAGTAAAGCACACTAATGAGGATCCACAGAGCATTATTTTGGCATTATGCCCTAAATCTCGATACTGAAAGAAATAAAAACCAATGAAATAATGGTTTGAAAGCGTTCCTCCCTTGAGAACAGAACAAAAAACCTCAGCTGAGACAGAAATGAATATTCAATAAAGAAGCAAGAACTGAAATATTAACTGCTGAAACTAATTATTAGGAAGTTTTTGCTATAGTTTATGACAGTTAGAACCCATTACAGAAACCCTTATATACTCAATAAACTAAGCAATATTTTTTTCCAATTTATAACATTAGAAATTACTTTCTGGTTATCTCCTGTCCTCTTCATGTCAGAAATAAGATGATGTAGAACATATAAAGATCAGACTAGGATCCACTGAGAAGGAAATTAATCTGTAAACATAAAATGACACATATGAATGCCTGTGGTCTCCTTAAATCAGGGCTTGAAAAGAACTTCTGAAAATGTGTACAAGTGTCAAGTATTTAAAAGCTTCAATGTGTTTGTGTTTGTGTTTTAATTTTAGAAAAAGGAAACTTCTTATAAATACAAAAAAAAAATTATAAAAGTATAAAACAGCTGTAGGAAAGTTTCGGTACTGACCAAATTGCATAGAATAGGATTTCTGGATGCATTTTATACTTTTGAATTAAAAGTTTATTTTAAGTGAATTTTTTACATAATCAGAAATTTAAGGTATTTTTATATTTATGTATTTCAAGGCATGTGAAAGAGTTTATTAACATAATTCATTGGGCTGAACTGAACCAAGTTTCCTGAAATGAAGTCTTAGAAACCCATTAATTTCAAAGTATCCAAAGTTTTCTAAATCCTTGATAGAACACTACACATTGAATCTTATTTGCACAGTTCCCTATGTAAGTAAATAAAAGCAAAACAAGAAATATCTATGGAATCATGCTCATCAAACAACTAAGTGGAAATCTAATATAAAAACAATACCCTGGACTTACTAACAATCTGTACTTTTCTTAATTTATGAAATCAGGAGCCAAGTTCAACTTCAATGGGTATCAGAAGGGCTGGGGTAAAAATTCAAACAATTCTCTCTTCCCCAGACATTTCTTTACTTCCCAGGGGAAAAAAAAAAAAAAAGAAAAGAAAACATGTATTTACAATCAAATTATTTTCCAGTGAACTTTAGCAGCTTTTAATAACACCTTGACTAAGTTATTGTTAATTTCTAATAATTCTATTTCATGAAAGAAACATTGTTTATAAATTATAGCTGAGGCTATTCCTCAAGTTCCCACCTTTCTGTACTCCCTGACATCATATGAATCAACATGATTTTCAAGTCTGAGAAACTATTGCAGTGGTATTAGTTTCCCTACTGTACTTGAAATACTTCAAAACTGTTTAGGATAATGACCTGCTGCACACTGGCCCTTGTTCATGCATATGTGTTTCGTCTTTTTACAGAACATGTAACTAAAAGAGTTTAAACACTGCGCTGAATCATTCTTTTTGGACTTACAATACTTTTTCCATCCCCCAGTCCTCGAGCTGCCAACCCAGATTTTGCTCACCTGCTCATGGGAGCACAGAGCACTTTCAAAGATGAGCTTTTCAGGTCATGATGGAGATAGATTTACTTTTCCTTAATTTACCAAAACTGAGTGGATACACTAAGAATTCCAACTGAACAAAGCAAAGCCTGGCCAATCAAGGAATTTCCATAAGGTGATTCCTTTCTAATTATCAATATCCTTTTAATCTAAGTAATTGAAACATTCTCAGAAATAATGTATTTCATTATCATAATTTTGGCTTGTAGAAAAAAAACATGCAGTGGCACCACTGAGTTCATACTTCAAAAAAATTTATTAGCATCTAGGCAATCAGCAACTAAACAAAGAAAACAAACATTGAAACCAACAGAATTACCCAGGTGCATGATTTCCCAGAATTCTAAAACACAAGTCATAAACACCAAGAATTTACATTACAGCCATTCATATTTTTGAGAGCTGGTTGTTCCCACAATCCATCAGGTGTACTTGCCACTTAATGCTTTACATCTCCTCATGCACGAAAGGAAGCATCAGGTTCCAAAAACCAACAAAATAAGGGAGTTCTGCTCAAAACAGAGCAAATGCATGTTAAGGTATAACTCTACTCTTTTATAAGTATTATAATTTGAGAAGGAAAAAAGTATAACTGTCAAGAAGCTAGTCTAGCATCCCAAAAATATTGAGAATATTCCAGCTCCTGTTTTGTCTGAGATATGAACATATTATCCTCCGGGGCTGTATTCCTGATCTTCAATACCCTACATGCTAACCCTCTTTAAAACTTAGCTGCTCATTAATTGATGCTATTTTTCACTTATTCAAGTCAACCTAAGATGTTACACTACAGCTGAAGCTCATCTGACCTTCAGACCTCCTCTCCAAATGCTAAACTCAACCACCACACTGTTCATAATCACAGCAGATGGTTATAGGCTTAATATGCACATATGAACTTAATAAGGTCTGTTCTCTGCTCCAAAGAAAAGGAAATGAAAATGTATCAAGGTCATTGAAGGCTTTCTCTTGCTCTCCAACGTAAGGAGGTGTGTGGGGGGGTGAAGGCAGCAGCACTGGAGGCAGAATAAGAAAAGACGTCCTTGCCATGGTGGCCCAGTTTTTCTGTTGTGCTGATTCTGCATTGATAGCTAATGGAGACTGAGACATGCTGCTGATTCCAGTACTTTGTCACTAATTTATATAATTTTTAAAGCTACTCTACTTCTGTGATAACTAGTTTCTTAATTTCATCATAATAATTCAATAATTGATAGTGATTAATATTGCTGCAGATAATTGGTGTAGTTTAACTCCGGACAGTAAATAAGTATGACACAGGTGCTCAGTCACTGACCTCCTGCTGCAGTGATATGGGAAAGAGAATCAGGGAAAAGGGAAAGGCTCATGTGTTGAAATAAGAACAGATTAATAATTAAAGCGAAGAAGAATATACTAACTTTACTACTAATATTAATGGTGATGATATAATAACGATGATGATAATGGTGATGATGATGATAATGATAATAGTGGTAGTATTGATGAATAACAGAGACTGATGCCAAGACAATCCCCATGCAAAGACTGGCCCTTCCTGGACAACTCCCCCATTGTATTTACTGAATATTCTATGGTATGGAATTCTTTGGTTAGTTCAGCTCAACTGTCCTGGCTGTGCTCCCTCACAGCTTCTGGTGCCCCTGCTCATTGGCAGAGCACAGGAAACTGAAAAGTCCTTGATTTAGAGTAAGCACTTCTCAGCAAAACCTAAAACATCAGTGTGTTATCAACATAATTCTCATCCTAAATTCAAAACACAGCATTTTACCAGCTACTAAGAAGAAAATTAACTCTATCCTAGCTGAAACCAGGATAATAGTCATCATCAATAACTGTCTCAATTTCTACTAAATGGAAAGTGCCTTTAATTTGGCACATGTAATGCAGCAGCTGTCTCAAACAGCTAAAAAAATTTTTAAAATTCATGCTACCTTCCCTCAAGTTGTTTCTATTTCTCAACTAACCCCTTCTAAATAGGTTTTTTTATTGTTTCCTTTGTACATTTACTTTACCAGTTCATGGAGATACTGGAATATGAACCAGCAATTATATTAATGAATACAAATCACTCTCTATAGTGGATAATGAGCATAATAGTGAATATTGCTGTATGCCTCATCATTACAACAAATAATTAAATATCCATTTACTGTCACTGTAGATGTTTCTTGATTTCCTTCTCTATTTCAGACTTTTATCGAGAGATGCCTAGTATGTGCTTACTAGCATTTGGCAAATTAGAGAAATCAGAAGACAAATTTAAAGCAGGTGTTTTTCTTAAATATCCTTAAAACACTTGTGTAAACAAAGACCTGTACAGCTGTGGAGTACAATGGAATAAACACAAGAAGGTGAGTCATAGAAGAGGCTAATAGTGATGTTGATTAAATGAATGGTATGTGAAGTTTGGTTATCATCTTTCCAACATTAGCTAATTTAAGATACTTCCAGGCAAGTTGTGAACTGCTGCATCAGAGTTTTACGGATAAAACCCCATTTTTAGATAAGTGTATTCCTAATCCTAGAGAGGAGAGTCACCAAATGCCTGGAAGGATGACAGCCTTCCTTCCGCACTTCCTTCCTTCCGCACTTCCTTCCTCTTCCTTCCTCTCCCTTTCTTTTTTTAAACCAAATTTTTAACAGCTGAAATCAGTTCAAGGAATGAGTTAATAGAAAACAGCAGAATAATTGTGTTAAATTTCAATGCAAACATCCTGTTTAAATAGTAATTAAAAAGGCAGGGGGTGGAATAGGGAAAAACTTCTCACACAAACATCCAGTGTGATAGAGAGAAGGCTTAATACATAGGAAGAAGATAGGTTTTAAACCCTAGGAGGAGAGCAGTTAAAAGTAATCCAAAGAACTTCTGCACACAGAAGAAAAGCGTAAGTCAAAAGAACTGCATGTAGCTCCATACAAGGCTGTTCAAAAACTTGAAGCTGAAGAATAATTTTATTTCTCTTCAGGTAAAGGAAAAAAAAAAAATAGGGACAGATTCTGTCCTACATTGGTATTTGCAGTGCAAAATCTAGGCACTCAGAAACAAAAGAGGAAATAAGGAAGGAATAGCTTTGGAAGTTAAGTCAGACAGAAAACACAAATATGAGCAAAATAACACGACTGTTTGCTCATATTTGATCGTTGACAGAGTCTGTCTCTTAACTCCACCTTTGGTGGTGAAACAAGTTAACATACCTGATCCAAAGAATCGAAATTTTCAAGTTATAAAATCATTAAAGGTGTAAATGACCTCCAAGAACATCAAGTCGACATTTCAGGTTGGACTGGGCCACTCATCTAATTGGGCTGGAAATGAAAATTTCAAAAGCCTTTTGTAGTTCGAGTACCTTGGTAAAAATTAAAAGCTTGATGGCTTCATTAAACATTAAATTTAAATGACCCATTATCCTAAATGAAATTGGAATGTTTCTGGAATGCTATTTTAGGAGGTTTTTATTATTTTACTGAAAATGCTTTTCTATTATTCTAGCTATCATTTAATGGATCAATATTATATTTAAGTGGTAAGTTTTTGGCAGTGGGAGTGGGCTGCCAGGATGGCTTCTATAAGAAGGCACCAGAAGCTTTCCCCATATTGGACAAAAGCAGGGGCAGCTACCTCAGAGTCTGAATACCAGGCCAAACAGAAACATATGACCTCATGAAGGAGCTTTGGTCATCTCCACATTAGTATTTAACAGATTACTGAAGAACCTAGAACAAAGTTGTCTGGAATTAGTTACATTAGAGAATGAAGGGAAGGATGGAAAAACACGTTTTAGCTGGTTGACAAATCTGGGATTTGCCATTCCATATCCTAGAGTAGAAATCTCCCTACAGGAAAGTAAGGGAAGGATTGGACTCTTATGCACACTGGGCTAGAAGCAAAAAATATTCTGAGTGAAAAAAACAAAACCAACCTATGAAGATTTTTACTTTGTTGTGTGTATGTTCCTGAAGAGGAACTCTAGACAAACTTCCTACCAAGCTGGAATTCTGGCAGTGGTTATATATTGGAAACATGTAGCTGGGGGATGGAGGGGATGGAAATCAGTGCTGGATGACTTGTACTGATGAGACCTAGGTTTATGAGACCATAAAATAGCAACAAAGATATTACTAGTGAGGTTTTGCAGTGCTTAAGGTAAGATATACTGGGAGAGTCACAGTACTGCATCCCCAAATACGCTGTCTTATCTCTTCCCTTGTGAAAATCCTGATATTCATGTGATTGCATGCAAGGAAATTTCAGAAGATAATTCAAGATTTCACCCATTGGGATTTGAGCTTTTGATCACATCTTTCTGAAACACCTTATTGCTTGGTGCTGCAAAGCTGCTATCTGTAAAGAAAAAGCTAAGAAAAGTCTGAGACCAGTTGAAAGTATAAGACTATAGCATCTCCTGCTTTGGTGAATTTGTGCTGATGAACAACCACACCTCATACCCTGCATTTCACACAGAACAAGGCACTGAAAAAGTCTTTGTCACTACTTATTTTTGTCATACAAAGTAAGTTTAAATGACTTAACCAGACTGGATCTAGGTACCAGAATTTGGTGTCTGGGTGAAAATTGCTCATCATTAGTGACACTGTGTGCTGGATGTTTTATAATAGAGCGACGTTATAAGCAGGGTAAAAATACTCCACAGTGTTGTCACTAATAGCTGTAACTCTCAGTGATATTTTTTAACTCCTGAAGTGATATACCTCCAATCCATTTAGAGACTTCATTTTTCATGAAGTCTAGCGTCTTAGCACTTCAACAGGCCATAAAATATCTTTATGAAGTTTGGCAACAGTGTTATGCACAAACTGAAAGCTAGAGAGTTTCACTTTGTCAGATTCAGTGAAGTAGCAGATTTATGGATAGAAGGGAAAAAGGACAGCTGCTAGCTTCCTCTCCATATAATACTGTTTATTAAACATTATAAATATGTACATAAAATCCCTTCAATAACTAGCTTGCACTGTCATCTGACTCAAACGCAAAATAAAATCTGTGTATGTGCACTTCTCATCCCCACAAAAATATCTTGATTCATTTCACATCTTCTTGCTCCTTTGTCATACATGACAAAAGCTGGTAATTTAGGCAGGATGTACCTTTGTGAGTTCTACCCTCTCCCAATGTAGCTGGTTTATTCCATTGTCATCTTTAAAACCTTTAAATAAGCATCTCTGTGCTATAGCTTACCACAGTAAAGAGATGGGGACAACATTAAATACATGCAAAAAGTAACCTAATCTGAAGCACATCAGGTCTCACCTTGCTCCTATATTGCAAGGTCCAAATAAAATTGCTTTACTAATTTATAACAATGGCTTTTCTGTTCCAGTAGCCAAGAATAGCTAATTGTAGATGTTTCTGAAAAAAAAAATAATGTACATCATTATATTAGGCTACTCATATTTCCATCTAATTGATACATTTCCGAAAATACTCTAGTTAGACATACTTTTAGTGTGTCCAAATGTGTGCCATGTCTTTAATCTGAAATAGTTATTGATCAGACCCCTATATTATAAAGAAAAAATCTGTTTTAAAGAAGTTATTATATAAATGAAAATTATGGATCTAATTTTCTGCCCCTCTCTTCTAAACAAAGTCAGAGAACGGTCAACAGTGGAAAGGACCTTTGGAGGTCATCTCGTCCATGACCCTAATATCAGTGAAATAGGAAGATTTTTTCTTCCCTATAGGAGTTTTCTTTCTTCTTTATATCTTTTCTCTATTTATTTTCTTCCTCATCTCTCTTCCCTCCTCTGAAGAGAGAAAACACTCAAAAAATAATACCAACATTTCTTACCCTGACTTAGATAAAGTGAAATACTTCCTCTAATAAACACCATGACATCATAACATTTTAAGACCAAGGATCTCTCTTGTTCCTCCATCTGTGCAAGTAATATTCACATTTCTTATGAATGTTCCAGTGGCCTCCATGCTGACTATGAATTATTAGTGAAACTGTGAAATTTGTCCAAGAATGCCTTTCCAAATCCCTTGATTACTTCTGCTTAATAGAATTCATCCTCCAAGTACACAAACCTTTTTTAGGATCAATACAATGAAGATAAAAATGTAAGAACTGGATTTGATATTAATTTCTATCCTCCTGCTCTAGATGGCTTATCCTAGGAATGGGAAATAAACAAAAATGCCTAAGGCCTTAGTTATACTCACTCTGTGAAATTAAGTCATTTGTTAATACCATTTTTTTCCACTGGCTTCTCTCTATACTGCAGAGCAGTGCTAAGAATAGTCATGTTTTTTGTATTCCTTTAGATGAATAAATATAGAACATATATGATTAAATTGTTGCATGGATAAGACTACACAATTTTACAAAAATATTTTAAGATCAGACTTTTATTCCACAGCAATTTCTTGTTTAGTTTAAGAGCAGAAAATAGAAATGCAAAAGACCTGAAAAAAATAATTAATTCCTTATCTATGATCCAGATATTACACAGAAGGCATGCAAGACAGATTTATGCTGAAATTTATCCTCTCTCTCTCATCACACTCAGACATCTGACTGTTCATTTTTTTATTTGTTTTTCTTATTATTTTTTTTTTCCAAAAATACTTGGACCCATAAATTTGGAAACAGTTTCCTAGGAATATTTTCTAGTAATAGATTTTCTAAATTTTGTTTGATGAATAAGAAGATCTTTATTTTTTAATATAAAGCATTAAGTTATCAAGAAATAAGTAATTTCCATGGGATAATTAATTTTCTTTATTCTAGCTAAATAGTTTGCTAATTTTCTTTTCCATTAAGGGTCTGTAACAATGTAAAAACTTTATTTTAAGTTATGGGAAACTGTATCTTTCCATCTTCTGATCTCAGAGATTATAACAATAAAAAAGAGTAGATTTTTTCTTTGAAAATTTACCACAGGCAAATATTGCTTTACCAGTGATTTCAGCTTCTCAATATTTGCAGGTTTCAGTGTTCTGTAGTTTATACACATCTTTATTATGCTGGTCTAGTTTAACAGACTAACATTTTCAAGGCTGTTTTTCCCTCATTAAGGAATATGGATTCAGCAACATCCAGTCAAAGATCTAAGAGAATTCGGTAAGGATATTTGTGTGTTTCTCAGCATTTTTCATGGAAAATATGGGATTTTTAAAATTATCCCAAAGAAACAAAAATGCACCAATAACTACAGATATTTAGAATTGCTTTCTTAGCATACTTGGAAAGCAAATCCCTAATTCAAGTGTTCACCGCTGTCTATTCATTTGGAGGAAGAAATTATTGTGTTGACCTTTTTTTAAGTTAAGAAATATGTTAAGACTCTTGAGCCAACAAGCAGAACAGCAGATGTAAGTGCTTGTTCTTCAACCTATATTATATTTTATGATAATCATCATGATTATTGGTTTTGCACTGCATTATAGTTCTAAGTAAATGCTTTGAGAACTGATTATAGAGGTAAAAGCTTCCTAAAATGTCTATTCTTGAAATAGACATTCACACAGAAGAGAGCTTGGTTGTAAAGGTACTAAGTCTAGAGGAAAAAAATCTGAACATCTGAAAAAGCAATCATTTCTAGTTGAACAGAATCCCATGATCTAAAAATGTGCAGACATGAGTTGTCACAAGGACAAACAGAGAAATCAATAGAGGCTACCAGTCAATACACAGCAAAATATCAGTCACGGTTTACTTCCTGACCCAGTTTAAAAGGTAAACATATCAAAGTATGGATGATGCCCTTCACAAGGATATTTAAACAAGTATTGCATTTTCAGCTGTATAGAAATAGGGCCATGCCCTGGGCTAACTTTCCCACACCAGCTCTGAAGTACTGCTTTGCCACTGCAGACACTGATTTTGGCAGGCAGCGAGGCTGAGGATCCCCTCCCTGGGAAAAAGGCTTTGTCCTCATGCTGGCCTGCAGAATCTTGCACCACACTGTGACATTTGTGCTACTGACATCCAAACCACGGTATGAGCAATTCTTTACTGTCCACAGCCTCCTAGATGCTCACTGCTTAAAAATCTGTGACTAATAGGTGAGAAATTAAGTTCTGTTTTCCTAATGATGATATGTTCATGTTATGGCCTGGTTGATCATGGTAGGACAGCCTGAGAGGGTTCATCCAGAAAAATGGCCACCAGAATAGCACTGGTAAAAATGTCATTAACCAGCAATATCTTGTCTAAGATATTGTCTAAAAATGATATCTAATTTCATATAACCTCCCTAAAGCTCCCAAAGCATGCAGGATTTATGGAGCAACACTCATGTCATAATCAATTCAGAACAAGCCATGAAGGTACAGTGTGTGACATTTCCTAGAATAACTCAAAAAAACACTATTAAAAAAACACCAAATCTATTATTCAGGTGTATTTTCTTATTTAATTAGACAGTCCCACTTAAAAAGTACATCCCAGCTTCTCTAGATCAGCCTAAACATTTACTTGATTGAAATGATGAGCAGTCTGGGGGAAAAAATTGTGTGTCCAAAGCAGCCTGTTTCTGGAAGTTCATGTTACAACACAGGGAAAATGTGCTCACAGAGAACCAAAAATGTCTGCTTCTGTGTAAAGAAGAGCCTATAAATCAGATCAGATATGACCTCATGGAGAAGCACTTGTTCTGCTGAAAAACCATGCCTTCAGGCCTAGAGGTTTTCTCTGTATCTGCAGCACTTCAGAGAGCTTTTATAGAAGACAGAACATCTCCAATTCCCTTGTCAGAAAACTCTCAGAAGTGATGAAGTCCAAGTGGCTTCCAGGAAGCAGAAAGAGATTTCTGCTAACAAATTCAGCTCAATTCATGAGTAGCTGTTATAAAAGCATAACAAGAACCTTAAGAGCCAGAAAAGCCTCAGGTACATGTGATTGTATTCCCCAGTTATCATTTTACCTCCAAAAGATATTTGAATGAGTTGCTCTGAGATACCCAGCTGTAAGTAATATCTGGGATCGTTTAGCATCACCACATTGATAGTTCGTTTCAATAGTGACTATTGTTATTTTTGGAGAGTTCTCCAAAAAAACATACTGAGAGTGGAAAAAAAAAAATAGTCAAAAAATCAGAATCAGGTTGTGTATGTGGACTTTTACATTTTGGATTGAAGAAAAACTTTAATTATTTTTTAAAGCTCTTATCTGCACAACTGAAATATACAGTCAAAGAAAATGAGTCACACTGAGCAAAGTGGAATATCATCAGTGCTGAAAGTTCTGAGAAAGTCACTGAACCAGTCAAAGGACTATTCATTTCAACAGTTTACAGTTTGATAGTCCAAGGTTATCTGACCTAAAATGAGAAATAGATATAGGTAGCTTTAAAAACAAGCAGGAAAATTATGACATATTTGAAGAAATAGCCTGCAGCTGCAAGACCTTGGACTGTCACCTCATTAGATTTCAAAGTGTCAGAGGCAGCCAGGATCAATACCTGAGTGACAGACCAATGTGGAAAATTATTTGGATATTTCAGAAGTGAACTGGAGTTTCAACAAGCGCTTTAGAGTATTTTAAACAACAGGTTCTAAATCAGAACATACCATAATTAAAAAAAAATAAAAATTAATATTTAGCCCTCCTCAATACGTGACTGTACCACCTTCTTCCATTCCAAGGTTCATTAGCATAAATAGCTGTCTTTAGATAGATTGAAAATGCTATTTTATATTAAAACTCAAGCAATAACAGAATTCAGATATAATGCTTCAATAAGACTGAAAGAGATTAATACCTGTGGTGTGGAAAGGTTTAGATTTCCAGTAGAAGTAACTTCTGTTTAAACTTTCCTAAGAACAAACAGTATTAAAAAAAATCACATTATAAAATATTCTTAAAATAAAGATAATACCTTAGAAAATTTGTTTAGACATAATATCTTGTTTTAATTTCCAGAAGGTTGAACTTACAGAGTGTTGATTGATCTGGAAAGGCCATAGGGACAGCAAATATGCTATTTCTTCCACTTTTCAAACCACGGTATGGTGGTGGAAATTTCTTCCACTTTTCAAATTTTGGCATTTAAATACAGGATAACAAAGGAAAAAGAGATTACTAATTAAGAACTTTCAGTGTTAAACAGCTTATGCTGAAGCAGATGCAACTGAAATGTAATAAGGGCCTTATTGCTTGACTACAGCAGCTTAGGATTCACAGAGGTTTATCAAAAATTATAATACAACAAATTTATTTTTTGCCTCTAACCAATTAAAATTATGGGCTTAAATTCATAAATGTAAGGCAAAGAAGTATATCTTGCTATCAATACATATGTAGGTTATTACACACCAAATTTAAGATGACAGTTTGGTATGTTTTTCCAGGAATTAATAACTTTTAGATTAATAAGGTTTGAGATAGAGACAGCTCTTATCTAGAGTTTTCAATCCAGAGCTAAAACTTCAAAAGACTGTTAAAATTCATTCTGCAAAAATGATGAAGAATGGCCATTACCTTCAAAGGACCTTGTAATGTTCTCCTACTTGTCTCCAGAAACAATTGTGAAATGCAAGGGTGACAACATACCGCAAGTATTTTAATTTCTATATAAACCTGAGCAGTAGCCTTCAGTGTTGATTTCATTGTCTATACCCAAGACTGCAGGACTAGCCATGTGGTAATCAAGGCCAGCTTGCAAAGAAATATATAGGCGAAAGCTACAAGATATTGAACATTTTTCATCTTTACTTGTGCACAGCACTTAGTCTTAGTTAGTTTTAGCTTGATAATGAATAACATATGCTCTGCCTTTTTTGTACTGCATCGATCTGTTAAACCACCATTGCATTACACATGTTTGCATACTCACATCTACCATAAAATTTGGTTGATATATCTGCCAGCTAAAAAGCATCAAAGCTGCCACTGGCTTGAGCACAATTCATTAATTTCATTGTTCTACCAAACAACAGTAAGGAAGTAAATCAGCTGCTTTGAGGAAACGTAGCAATGCCACTTAATATGACAGTACTGCAGTTTGTTATGAACAACATGATATAGTGTAACACAAGAAGACAGAAAACACAAATGATAAAAAACCAATTACTTGCTGGTAAAAATATGTAAATATGCTCTTCATGCTGACAGTCTATAAAACTGCCTTATAGCAAGATGAAGCTTAGGTCTCAGACATTTGATATATGATAAAATTTCTTAAATTCTTCTGATCTGAGCCCTATAATGATCCCCTCAAGGTTTCAGGCTTTATACCTGACAGATCATTGTTTTATAGTTTAATACATTTTCTTCCAACAAAGCAGTGCATAAACAAGTGCTTTAGCAATTAAACAAATGTTGCAGGGGCATGTAATGGTACCGATACCTCATTTCTATGAGCTTGGTTATCTATATAATAGAGTTAATTGCTCCCACAGTGAGGGACACCATGGACTTCTGCCAGCCCTATTTAAAGGAGCCTTCTACTGTGTGTGAGCAGCATGAAAAACAAACAAATTCACTGTGCAGCTACAGGAACTCTTGGAAGGTGCTCTGTCCCCTGGAAAGGGTGAAATAACAGCAGTAGCACATCTGGCCCCTCACAACAGGTGGAGAGAGTAATTAAGTTTATGAAAGGCAGAGCCCTCTGAGTAAAATCTATGGGGTTTGTGACAAATTCATTGGACTAAGAAGCCCTCTTAAGATCCTGCAGATATTTTTCTCTTCTTCTGTGAAGTGGAAACTCGCTGTAAACAGGAACAACTCCAAAAGACAGTATACATGGATAAGGGAAGCTTAATCTGGAATCCTGAATAAATCAAAACTCTTTCAGCAACAGACATATTGATTTTAGCAGCTTATTAAATGGCTGAGAGTTATAAAAGCAGTAAGGCACTGGACTTGGTTATTTTGGAAATTTTTCCATTTTGGTTTTTCTAAGGTATCAAACACAGAAGAAATTATTTTGCTAATAAACTAAGAAAATAAGAAAGAAGAATCAAATAATGTAAGGTAAATTTCAAGCAAAAAAGGAACTGAGACCAGTATCAGGTAACCTGCTCTACAGCATTAACCAAGGGGAACCCTCTGTAGATTTATGTGGGGATTTCTGAGGAATTTCATCACGTGGATAAAAAAATAAGGGAGATGTTGGTATGTAAATGAAGAGGGTTACTTGAAACAGAAACCCAATGAGAATTTTCTATTGTTCCAGTGAAAGGAAATATTGTTATTTCTAAGATATGAAATCCTTTTAACCATATACTTCAGGAAATTGGGAAAATTAACATTTAAACTCAATTACAGCATACTAGAGTAAAAGTTCTTAGATTTAAATGCTTCAGCAACAGAAGATAAAGAAGGCTGTAGGAAAAAAAAAAAAAGAGGAGTGTCTAAATAAATGAATTGTGATATTAAACTGCTTCAGTAGAAGTCATTAGTGAACAGGCAGTTACCAAGGCATCTATCTTTAACTTAAGTTTATATTAAATGGCACAGAGCTGGCAATATAAAGCATCAGTGATTTCCTGAGTTTCAGTAAGAAAAGAGCAATAGTTTATGCAACAGTAAACTCCTCTGCTGCCTTACTCTGGGAAGAGCAACAGTGAGAAGGCAGCTACAGGCTTCCAGTTAAATAAAAACTAGACTGCTGAACATAAATTAGAAGGTACAAATAATATTTAAATGTCTGTTTATGTGTGAATATATGCAAATATGTACACATACATTTCAGAAAGCATGTTAACATGCTGTTCCCTAATCTGGGTATGAAATGAAAGAAATAATTTGAGGCTGACATTTTCTGTTCTGAGCTTGTACCATGTGGATAAGCCTGTTGATTCAAATGAATGTGGTCTGAGAGTCTCAGAGAAGGCTGGAGGGCTGCACTGGTGCGGTAGTGTGATACTTACATAAAACATTTTTTCATTACACCAATCAACTTTTATTACCAAAGAAAATCAGTTCAGCTGCAAAAAGCATTTAGTGTGTCAGCAAAATAATTTTCTGTTCAGCCTTTAAGTTTTTCAAGGAAAGGGCAGTCAACTTGTTTCTTGCCAGCAAATCAAAATGAAAAGCCATTACAATTTTGTAGCAGTTTCAAAGGAAAACTGCCATAAAAGATTTTAAGCAAAGTTACTGAAATCTGTTTTTTTGTTGTTAAAGCAGGCTAATTTAATATGAGAAGTATGAGCTTAGTAAACAGTAATATTCTTGTAGACTGTAGAACACTGAGGACTCCAAAGGCACTGGTATATAAAGTTTACCAGTAACTTTTACATACATATGTGGTAAATTCTAAAGATTGCTATGTGACAACAAAATTATATTTTTTGATCTCTATTTCCAGTAACAATATACCATCAAGAGGAAAAGGTGACCTCTTTTAACTGGTAGCAGTCTAAAAGTTTTAGGAAGGAGAACAATAGAGAGAAGGTTTGTGAACCTGTTCATCAGCATCATTCTGCTGTGGACTGCAAAAATGTACAGCAGTGCTTTGCAAACTGCTGAGAAGCAGCACAGACTGCACACATGGTGTCAAAATGCAACTCAGCACAGGATCAGTCCATAATGTGTGCTGAGGGATGGTACAGAGCAGCCCAGTGATGATAGGTGAGGTACAATCTCTGGGGAGCCATCCCTTCTTGTACAGTGGTACTCACAACCAGAACAGCACAACAGCCTCAGGACCACCCACAGCCAAATTAAAGGATGGTTTCTATTGGTAGAAAATATCTATTGAACTTGGGCGTGGTGTTGTGCTGAGGGAAAAAACACTCCTTGACCTGGGAGGTCTATCAACTGATGTTGATATACCAACCTGCACTCTACTGCAGGAAGTTCACTTTCTGATGATTTTTCAAATTGGCCTCATTTGAGCTTTCCTCTTTTGAGCACAAACTCTCAACAGAAAGCTACTGCAACAACGGCTAATGCAATTCCTCAGTATAGAAAAGAAAAAATTCAGGCATGATGACTCAGGACAACACTGAGACAGTCTTTACTGCATCCAGTTCTTACACTTCAAAATTGGAAAAAATTAAATAGATTAGCATTGGCTTGCCATGCATAAGGACTTGCTTTTGACCTGAAAAAAATCCAATGATATAAATATGGCACACAGTAGTACCTGGAAAAACGCTGCGTGAAACTAGAAAATAGAATTCTTCTTAAGTCTAAAACAGCTGTGAAAGTCATGAGTGGGAGCTGGACTCCCAGCTGAATAATTGATAATCATTTAATCAATGTTGGTTAAAGGGTATGGAAAACTCTCCATTGATAGATGTATTGTTTCCCATAAATTGATCTAGGATACCTTTTAATCAGAGCTTACTCAGTTATATGAAGGGATGACTGAGGAAGTAATTCTGTGAGCTGCTATGTAGGGCTGTACCAGAAACATTAGTAGTCCCTCTGACATTCAGGCCCATGAATTTCTGGAATAGATCTTAAAATGTGAGAGTGGCATGCTCATTTTTCTTTTCCATAGAGAAAAGTTGTCCTGGCCATGAAATCCACATAGTTTTGCTGTGCTAGGAGCAGGGTTTATAATCCTCGGAGGGGAGGTAATGTTGGTAACAAGAATTGAAAGCACTGCATGGGATGAGATATGGCTGAAGAGACAATGCTCAGAAGAATGCAGGCTGACAGAAAGGAGCCAAAAGGAAAAACAGGATTTGATGAGGCTGATGTGGCACAAGGGAAACATAAGCAGCCAGGAAAGCCTTGTGGACCAAATGAAATGAATGTCACCAAGCTAGCCTAGGTACATAGCTCTCAGCATGCTGTATGGGACTAAAAAGATAAAATGAAAAGTAAGGGGGACTAGGAAAAGCAGCCTTTGCATTAGTAGAATACTTCTAGAAGGAAAATCACATGCAGAAAAAATAATAAGAGAAAAGCAAAGCTGCCTGGTTTTAGGCTATTCACATGATCCACAATACAGATGAGCAAATTTCTGTCTCTGGACCACTGTAGTTATTCTCCAAGGCAGTAAAAGATTCAGTATCACTTGAGTGTTTCTCCAAAGAGATAGTCTGTGCACAGTCAGGGATTTGAATAATTTACAGTAGAATGTCATTAATCCTACCACTCCAGGACCTTATCAAAGTACAGATTAATGAGAGGTCATATAACTTCAGTGTGCTACTGCTAGCACAAGCAATCACTCTGCCACTGAACTATTATGCTTCCTTTCTGAGCATGAGCATGTTAATGAAAATAACAACTTTGGGTGGCTGTATGAAAAAAACAAGATTTTTTTCAGAGTTCACGGTGACTTAACTTTTGGGCTAATCTAATCTATATTAATTAGATCTGGAATATTTATGTTCCACTATACAAAAGTTAAGAAAAAGAGTTAAATAAATGAATCTGACAGCACTGTCCTGAATTATGTCCTGCCTTTTAAGGATGCTCTGTTCCACAGGCTAAAGAATCAAAATAAGCCCTGCATTTCTCTAAAGTTAGTGCTAACACCTTAATGTGAGAAAATCTTTTCCCTTCACTCCAGCTGTCTTGCATGGCAGAGGTTTCCTAGTACCAGGACAGCAGAGGGGAGTTTTGTGTCTGGCACAGCACCAGCACGTGTGGCTGAGCTGGGCTTGCTGTTCCACAACACTGACTCGTGGCAGCAAGTGACGCATCAGCCAGCGCCTGCAGACTGTGCTGCCTGGCAGGAAAATAACGTGATCTTAATGGACTTCATTAATGCTAACAACTCCACCTGTAAAAGCACTGTAAATTCAACTGACTGTACAATGGTCCTCTCAGACTGAAGTCTGTATAATGCTATATATAGCAATATTCAATCAGCAAAATGGTTGCTGATGGCTAAAATGTTTACTCAGCCACTGGAAGAACAAAAACTGAGATTCAATGAACTGACAACCTAAAGTACATACAGTTTCTGAACTGACCCTTTGTATATACAATAGCTTCCCAGATGAAAGAAGATAATCAGAATTTAAGAGTTTGCTGTGCTGAGCTGATATTTACTGGACTGCAGGCATACAGTGAAAACAGCCACGGGGAAACAACTAGTCTTTCATTTCAGCTCTGTCCATGAGGTAACATTAATATGATACTACACAGAAGTGAATGAAGGAAACAAGGTGCAGACATCATATCTTGGTGCAGCATCCAAATAATGCTGATCTGCTAGTAGTACAGGGTAGTATTCCTCTTTACCTGAGCAGAATAAATAAAATTAATTTTGCTGTAACTTCATATCTACTAGATGCTTAAAACTAAATCTCATCTCGGTGACATCACCACAACTTTGAAGCAAAACATTAAGAATTTTATCTGAGGAGGTATGTAAAATTCTAGAAAATAATGATGATTAATAACAAGATGACAGGGTTAACCAAAAAGGGAAGCTTTAAAGCTTGTAAAACCAAAAATGTTCTGTTAACTTAGAAGTGGATTAGAGTGTTCAAAGTGCTTCAGGACTCGACACCATGTAAAGGCTGATTTATACTCCAGGCATCATAATGCCTACCTACTTCAGAATGACAAATAGCACCGTGCTGAGATCTCAATGGCAGCCCCAGAGCACTAACAGCAAATGTCTTCCATCTTAATAGCTGAGCCTCTGCAATTCTCCTCACTTAAAATTCTGAGCATTTAACTCTTCTTGTTGCATCTAAATCCAGATACAAAAAACTTCAAATCAAACTATTTACCTCAAGTGAAATCTACCCTGAATAATTCATAAGCAGCAAGGAGTCAGAAAGTGAACAAGCTGAAGAGTGTGTTAATGAAGTCTAGACTTTAAAATATAATGGTATAAAAGCTATTAGGGATCTTTTCTAACCTTATAAGAAAGAATATCAGTCTCTGTAACAATGAAAAATCCCAATGAACAGGGAAAGAAACACAGTTCAGGTGTCTTGTTGTCAGTGACTGATGCTGCTAACAAAATCACACAGATTACTGCAGAGAAAGAGCTGCTGTTTGAAGCAATTCCTGATGAAGGAGCTGAAGTGTTCAGATTGATTCTTATTCATCCTGCCCCTGAGAAGAAGTATTGATCCTTAAAATAGCTATAAGAAGCTGAAATTCAATTAGAATAAAGTATGAAAGCCAAGAAAACACGGAGAAATGCAGAACATGCTATGATGATACTTACCTAGCAATTTTTGACTCTTTAAGATCAGGCAAAAAAAAAAAAAATATCCCTATTATGTCATTTCACTGTGAGGATCATAGTTTTGTATTTTCCTGTTTTGGCAAATCCTGTTTATAAAATAGATACTACTAAAATGCATAGTTGATTTTTCTGGGATATCGGTGAACAGTCAGCACTGTCATGAAATAGAATCTGCCTTCTAAAAAGGTTGCTGACTTATTTTGAATTTAGTTCATTTTAACCACTTATCCACAAATGTGAATAGGAGACAGAGAAAGTTTTTGAACTAAAAAAGCCAGCAATAGCCTTACTTGTCACAAATTTGGGGAAACTGGTGACTTCAACCAAGTTTTTCTGCATTGCTGGTAAATAATAAGTTCATTCTTCTGTGTTACTGATTAGCAACATAGGTGCACAGACAGTCTGATTGCTTTGAACTAATAGGAGTAATTAATTTGAGAGGTTTTTTTTGTGTTGGATCTGATCATATACTTCAGATGGTATTTGCAGCAATTTTCTTATTTTGCACAATGGAAAAATAGCATTCTTGGATTAACTTGGCTGATGAATAAAAGTACATTTCTACTTCAATAATGAAAGTATAAATTTTACTTTTGGAGAATAGTACACTTGTGCTAAAAATCTCTCAGAAACAGGCATTTTCCTAGGTAACACTAGCAAAGGTGTAGATATATAGTACTGCTTACTGCAAAGACAAACTGGAGAAGAATTTTTTGAGTTTTGAAGTACTTGTCTGAGTCTGACTCAACAGTAGTAAAGCAAAGTAGTTAACACTTTTGTATACATTTAGAGTATTAATGTATGCAAACTGTTCACTGATTAGTGTATTTTGAAGATAACTACATGCAGAAGTCTGCTTAATTATGGAAAAACAGGATGGGTTTCTGCATAAGACATCTCAGTCTTAGGACATGTAGATTAGGTTTTCAGATCAAAGACTTTCAAAAGGCAAGCCAATTTTTTCTAGGTCTTGTTTCCTCACTGTTGTATATGTTTCTTGGAATCCTGAAAAAATAAGGAACCTTTCCATACATCTGTTAACAGGGACTACAGATACATATAAGCAAAATTTAAATTGCATTCATTGTAAATAACGTTGTTCAGTGACAAACATTTTAAAAGCAGAAAGACTATTAAATTATTCAAGATCAGAATCAAATCACAATCATTTGACAAAGCAGAGTCCTCTCTATCATCAAGGTGATCTTTTGCGATCAATCTTACTAGAGCTATCTATGGATAAACATATTTATTTTAAATGAACTTTTAGCCCCTACTTTTGAGACATTTGGGTAGAATTATCATTACAGAAATAAAACTCTGCTTAGATAGTAGAAAATAGCTGGCAGTGCCAGGAGCAAGGGCAAAGAGGGGCATCCTTTTTCAGGACTCTGGTACAAAAAACATAGTTGAAATGTCTTGACTGATGAATAACTGTATCATGGGGATTCACTGAAAATGCATCCATCTCCACACCTGTCAAAATCTTCAAGTCTCATACCTTGATATGCCAATGTAGACAAATCACACATTGAAAGAGTAAAGTCCAAAAAAAAACCCCTCATTTATTTACAGGAAAGGCTTCATCTATGTTGTTGCAGGTCAAGAAAAATGAACATCAGTGCTGATGGCAAGAAGTTTCATTTAAGAATCTGGTTTGTGGTTTGAGGTCCTTGAAATGGAGAACTAAATGTAATTCTGTGAGATAGAAATAAGTTGGACAGCTGAGGAAGGACTGCTTCTCAAGTTTGTTTATTCTGCTATCCTGAAGGAGTCACCATCTCCACCCTCTGTGATTAACTCATGAAATAAAGGGATTCCTAGCAGCAACCAAACCCAATGCAGAAAATGGTCCAAGTGACAAGAAAAGTACAGAGGATGAATGACATCATTGTTGGACTTTGTGTGGGAGAAAGGGAAGAGAAAACACAGACCTACTTCTGGTAATTCTGACTAGTAATTTGACATGCTTACCTCTTATCCAACACACACCTCTTTTCTCCTTTAAAATAGAAATGCAGTCACTCAAATTATCCAGCCTATGTTGGCAATTTTTGTCTCACACCATAAGCTGGAAAAGGGATGCATTTGTGAATCTACCTTGCATTCTACTAGGATATGATCACTTATGAACCCTTTCTAGTGCAGTTCAGAGAATGGTCTCCTTACTGCTACTTTGCATTCCTTCTTGTCCAATGTGACGCAGAAAGTCTCTTACATACTGTTCTGAACTCTTGAAAAGAGAGGCTCCTGCCATGTCTGGGCAGAAGGGCAAACATAACTCACCCAGTAGCTATGCTTTAAGGGATGGGTGCCCCAAGATACCTAAAAAGACGGTGTTTGAAACCCTGTTTAACTACATAACATGTCTTCAGAGAACAACAAGAACAAGCCTAGGTGAACAAAAGCAGAAAAATGGTGCCATCCACTCTCCATTCATAACTCTTTTTCTTCTGGGAAACTGCAGCATTAAAAAAAAAAAAAGAAAAAAATGAAAAGAAAGATTTTTCTTATCACCATCTGTGTTTATTTTGCAGTTTTGCTTTCGAAATAACCCATGCTAAAGAAAGTTTCAAAACTTTTCTTAGCCGTGTTTTATCAAAGTAGGAGCCTTTCCCCTTAGAAGGTAAATAATCTTTCTTAGCCGTGTTTTATCAAAGTAGGAGCCTTTCCCCTTAGAAGGTAAATAATCTTTCTGATTGTTAGCTTTCACAGTTTACTGTTTTTTTTGTCATACTCTTTTTGCTGGACATAACAGCATTAAAGATTACTTGGAAGTCATATCTCACCTTCACTGGTAATGATCTAAGTGATCATTGAAATGTATTTCAGGATTTAGCTTCTGCATCTCCACTCCATGTTATTAAAAAATGAACAAAATGGGTGAGAAACAACTTTAGAAAATTTTAATTAATTAGCCATCATAAAAGAACTGATAGTCTCAAATAATCTATGCAATAGGTATGAAATCCACTCTCCTACTGAATTATTGTGTACCTTTCACATCAGCAGCATAAATAACAATCACCCTTTTGAGGATATCTAGTTTGCCAGCCTGTTTTGCCTGGAATCAGTGTGAATAATCCAAGGAGATAGTTTTAACAACTTTACACCCTTTGTTTATGGAAACTTGTTCTCAAACTGCTCTTCCACATGGTGACACTTTTGTAACTGCAGCCACACTTTACGCAAACTACAGAAGGCATCTGCTGAGCTTCACAGGAATATGCAAGGAACAGTATGGCAGGATAACACTAGTTTTATGCCAAGTCACTGGCACAGACTGTTTTAATGGCTAGAAAAATCAAGAAAGCATGCAAAAATCCTATTCTAGGTTCAATAAGGCAAAGCAAACATCACCACCTGAAAGGATTAGAATACCAAATGAAATTACCTTAGAAACAAAGACCGCTTTCAAGCAGATAGCAGTTTAATCCCTTTATGAAAGTGTTTCTACACAAAGTACCCTCTCTTTCTGAAACATTCCTTCTTCTCCACCCCAAGAGCTTCATGTGAGTGACTCATGTGCTGTAAAACCCTTCAGGGTGATAAACTTACATCTATACATATAGGTAAGTAATTCAAAGCAAGAGATGTTAATTTATTTGCTCTGATTTCCTGCAAGTCTCTAAGGATTTAAAATAGAGCAAGGCCTGAACTCCCAGTCTCATGATCTCAGGGCTGCCATTGTGAAACAAATTCCGTAGTGATAGTGATATTTTACCTCTGTATTCAGTTTTGATATTACTTTTACTAAAATTTTTTTCTAGGGTTTCTAAAAATTATTTAATCTTTTCTTGATCCACAGTAAAATGTAATGCTCAAATATTACAGTTGATGCATATTTAATGTTTTGGAAGATTTACACCCATATATACATAAAAGAGTTAAGTCTCATCAGCTGTTGTTTCAGAAGATCCATTTTTTTTTTTTCAGTCATGTATTGGGAAAACAGTGATTCACTGAGAAACCACTGATTTTTTGTGATGCAAGCTGGTGATTCTGAGAACAGGTAATTTTTTTAATATAAATCTTTATGTACATTTTACCTTCTTAGATTTTATTATTCACTAAAGACTCAAATAATTATGTATGATTCATGCAATAACTCTTAAATTCAGTGTCACTGAAAATCTGAGCTTACAGGTGTTACCAATTATATCATTTTCAGGGTGATCTGCCTCATTAACTCATTCTATTTGTTCATCCGTGTTCATGATGTTTGGGATTTGGAAAATGAAAAGCTTTAGATATGATAAGTTGTGAAATAAGAGACCTTTATAACCATGGAAATAGTGTTTTCAGAAGACGTGAACAGTCCTACTGTTTCAAAGTTTACCTAATACATGTCTTCAAAACAGCTGTATAGGTAATTTGTGTAAAGAAAAATTAGATAATTTTTGGTTTATGCATTATTCAATGCTATTCAAAATTAGAATCTAACATATCAGGCTCAAAAGAAAGAATTTAAGCATTTGGAAAGTCTACATTTCATTGATCCTGCTGCTCAGTTATACTTTGGATAAGTACAAAAAAAAAAAAAATAAATCCCATCTGCTCTTTAGTTCATTGATTATAAAATCTTTAAAGACTTTTTTAATCCTTGTAACAGTTTTTTTTTTCCTTTTAAGTTCCAAGTGTACCCTAATTTTTAAAAAGGTACTTCTTAGTCCTTGATAGTCTGTTCAATCAAACTTAGTGACATGGAAATGTAGATGTATCTTGGTGATTAGTAGCCCTCATTTTTTGGAGAAAATAGTGTTCAGTGGGTGTGGAGGAGTTAGGGTGAAATGCTGGACAGAAAAAAATACAAAAGTCCCATTAATTTTTCTTCAGAATACATTATGTTTCCCAATTAAAATGTGCATATTGTAATCACAGTTATAGTGTTATGGTTGTGTAAAGGAGATTTATATATCCATTTTTATTTTTGTCACCTTGTGTTTGCTCATTCATGTCTTTCCAGTCTTTTATATCATAATTCAAATTCAAATTCAAAAAATTCAAAATCATTAATTCAAATTATGAATTAAACACGTTGTGTCTAGAACTGCCAATACTGTTGATTTGATAACCTCTACTTAATTCTTTAAAACACTATCAGGGACTTCTTTCTTAATTATAAACTTTAAGTAATATATGTAGTTTTAATATTAATTAATAAATGACATTTATTATTGTATTACATATTATACAAAGAAACTCCTAAGTTTAATAATTTCTAAAAAACCTGCTAGTTTAGGTAGATATCATCTTTCCTTCTTGTTTACAAAAGATGCACATATTTTAGAAGCCTGTCTTTGCATGCCAAATGGCTTCAGAATTGTTTTCTCTTTTCAAACACAGTGAATTTGTAATCATACATTATCAAATGAAGCCATTTATAATGCTAGTCAGAATTTTTTGCCTAGTAAATATCAGCATTTATTAAAACTTAATCTGTGACATTTCATTGTGAAGAGGGAATATTTTCATGGCTATTATATGCCATCAGCTTCCCTAGCTTCAGAATTACTTGAAGAGTTCTTCAGCATTGGTTGTTTTTGTTTGTTTTGGTTCTGGGTGGTTTTTTTTTTGTTTTTTCAGTGTTTTTTTGGAGTGTTTGGTTTTTTTTCTTTTTACGTCCAATTCCTCTTCTCATAGGTTTTATTTTTGATTGTCTGAAAGTAGCTGTTCACACACTGGTTGTCTAAATATATTGCAGATCCTTCTATTCCTTGCCTCCAGCAAGAGCACCAGCAAGTTAAGAGGATAACACACTCTCCCCTTTCTGCCATAAGGAAGCTCAGAGACAATCAATGACAAGCCATTGTTTGCAGTTAGATCCTATCTGCTTTTCTGGAGAGGAAAGCTGCGGATGCAAATAGCATTTGCAGAGCAAGATTTCACTTTCAGGAGAGGGATGGGAGAACAGTTGTTGAAAACTGTAAAACCAGCATTGAAGGAAAAGAGAAGCACCAGTGGATGGCTAGAAATTACAGTTCTGACTTGGGTTATTCACAGTATCCTGGGAAATAATTGAATCCTTTTTCACCTGAGCACAGAGGTTGACTGATGTACACACTGAAGGTAAAAAGTATTTGTCTTAAGACCAAAATCCAGCTACTTTTTGTTTTATCAATGCTTCAGCCATGAATTCTGTGTTCTTTTAGGCAGATCCCATCCTCTAAAAGGGCATAGCTTGACCTTAGGAGACTTATTTTAAAAGAGAGTAAGAAACTTGTCAAAAAAGGCATGTTAATATAGTGCTTGGTGTTCCAAAGATGAAAATGTCAAGGAATTTGTTTCACTGGCTTATTTTTTTTCAGTATAGACTAGAGAAATTAAAATCTTTACCTTCGGAATCAGTGGGATACTACCCATCAATTGCAATAGTATTAGAATTTTTTCCAATATTTTTTCATATTTCTTTCAATTTTACTTCTCCGTTAATATATAAAGAGATGCACAGCACTGAAACATGCCTCACATCTGATGTGGAAGGAAAAATTGCACACAAAAAATCATTTACAAGCCTTAGGAAACTTATAAGATATTCCTTCAACTGTAAAACTCAGTACCTACAGAAGATCCATGATTTAAAATATGGATCTATGAGAATTTTTCTTTTATATAACTTAAAAATCCCCTTAGCCATTTGTGACTGCCAGGTCCTAAAAGCCTAGGCCCAGGAAGAAAGACTGATTGATTACACAACTCTCCAGTTGGCCCATTCTATGTGTTTTGTGCAGCTTGAGAAAACTATTTAACTATATAACTGTTAGGTCCACTCAACTTCAGTTGGAACAGCTTTCCCAAAAAGTTGTGTTCACTGAAAGTACTGCTGTATTTTTTAAAAGCCACCAATTTACAGCTGATATGAAAACTTTTAAATCGTGTTCTTATAATAAGTCTTAATAGCAGGTTCCATACAGCAATTAGTTTATCCCTAAAACCAAAGTAATGAAGGAGGAATGAAGGAGGTTATGACTCAGTAGCATTCCTAGTGACTCTAGATCCTGGTCAATTCCTTAAACCTATCCTATCATTCCTATCCTTCTACCCTCTGCAGATCCATGAGGCAACTGCTAGAGAGATGACAAGTATTAAAAAAAATAATTATATACCTATACACAGGTATGTGCATCTTTCCAAGCTGCTGACAAAACACTCTTCCCCATGGAGACTTGCCCAAACAAAGCCTTCCTCCATCTAACTGGGAACATGAGAAGGGATGGATAAAATGCATGGAAGTAAACTAGCATGGAGAATTTTGCAATGTAATGAGACATATCACAGCAGGAAAGGATAAAAGCATAGGAATAAAACCATCTACAATATTTCAGCATTGCTACCTAAAGCACAAAAAAGCTATATGTTCTTTCTCACATTTCCTTACTGTACGAGCCATAGTGGGATCCAACCCACATAATGCTGGCCTCACTCCATTCTGGTCATATAGCTCCCAGAGTTGCTTTTCAGCCATCTTATTCAGGCTGTACATGTGAAAAAAACCCAAAACCAAAACAAAAACAAACAAACAAAAAAAAAAACCAAAAAAAAAACCCAAAAAGAACCAACCCCAAAACAATAACTAAAAAACTTAACAACAACCAACCAAACCCAAAAAATCTAAACTAACAAAAAAGCGAACAAAAAAAACCAACCCCAAAACAATAACTAAAAATCTTAACAACAACCAACCAAGCCCAAAAAATCTAAACTAACAAAAAAGCGAACAAAAAAACCACAAACAAAAAACCCAAAACCAACCAAAAAAAAAAAACCCACGAGACTTTTTTTTTCCTTTATTATGTGTCATCTTAAATCAAAACCCAAAACACCTTGAATTCTTCATACTACAGGTGTCCTACTGGGGTTAATGTAACAATTATATTCCATCAAACACTTCTCCCTCTTTAAAGAACTACTAGACTAGAACTAATAAATGGAGCTAACTATAATCTGACATGTTTCTGTGTCTTTTATATTTTCTCCAAATAAAGTTTCTGTGTCTTTTATATTTTCTCCAAATAAAGTCGTTGTTATTATCAGAGGAGACCAACATTAAGTGATGGATAATTTAAGATCAATTAAAATTCAAGAGGCTATATACCAGCTGATGGAGAAGACTGGTACTTACAAGTGAAGATAATTTATGCTGTTTGCACAGTACAAGTGTAATATTTGACATGAACTACCTAACTAGATCTGTATAATATAACATATAAGTGGCAATCAAGGAATTTTATGAACAGGGTTACTGGATACTGAAATCCAGTCATCAAGTATGAATGGAATTCATACTAGGCTGCCTACAAAAAAAAAAAAAATTTTTTTTGTATTTTGTATTGGTTAAAATGACATAAACCCAAGAACAAATATAACTAATAATTAGAAATACAAGAACTATTAAGGAATTATTACCTGGCACCCTAGGGTTTAAAAAGTTCCAACACAGTTTTATCCTATAAATTCAACATGAATCATATATCCTGAACTTAATTTTGTTTAAAAAAAAAAAAAAAGCTCAAAAAAATCCAATTAAAAGAGAAATCAATTCACTTAATGAAAATTACATCCACTCAAAGTTTTTTTAAAATCAGTTCCATGACTTTTTAAACATCAGAAAGCCATTTGACTGAATCAAAATTAGGAGTTTTTATAATGTTGTGAGACTGAAAAGTATAGTAAAATAAAAAAGCTCATCAACTTTACCTTTTCATCAGCTGGAGTTACTGCTGTTTAATTTTCAAGAAAGAGATTCACAATACTGTGTTCTTTCACATATAAACACATATACATAGGTATATAAATGGGAAAATTTAGAAAAAAATCCTTTGTTTCATGTGGCCCAACTGCCTTCAAAATATAACTTTGGTTCTCTTGTTGCTCTCTTTGGAAACAAAGCCATACACTAGGCACACTATTTTGTTTAAACTTTTTAAAAATACATGTACATTGAAGTTCTTTGCTAAGCATTATAATTCCAGTGTATTTATTCAGCATATTTCTGATTCAATTTAATTATGAATTATATTATTTGCTTTATGTGCATATACACATTGCTGCTCATGAAAGTACAGTCCAGCATCTCTTTCCTTGCTATTTCATCTTTTCTGAATATCTGAGATATTTTCATTAATTTCAGTTTTCTCTCTGTGATGCACACCACAGGAAAACACATCAACAATGAAAGGGAACTCTGATAATCTACAGTTATCAAAACTGAAATACCTGGCCTATTTTTGAGACAGGTAAAGTGTTTGATCCCCTCTACAGCCCTATATTCAGTAAAGGCTGAACCTGTATATACTTAGCATAAGGATTTGTGTTATTCAAGTGTTTCAAAAAGATGAAATAGTTTTCTCTAAGAATGACTTTGATTCAGCAGGAGAATGATGCACATTAATATTCAGCAAGAACATGGCTAGGTGGAATTGATTAGAATATATTGCCAACTCTGTTTTAAATAAATCTTTTTATAGTAGATTTTACATTATAAAAGTAATTATACAATATTAAAAATGTCTTCAGAAATTCAACCTAAAGTATTATAGGTCAAGTGCTTCTGCCCTAGTTTCACATGCAAAAATATTATTATTTAAGTAACTAAAATATTGGAAATTCCAACATAGTATATTTTATATGCATTTAGACCATTGATATTGAAGAAAGCATAGTGTTCTGGGAAAATATCAGTGCTCTCCAACAAGATTAAGTAGTGGCCTTGATTCCAAAGCTAATTGCAACCCTTAAAACTTTCCATTTCTAGTGGAGTGAGTGATGATATTTTACATCTGATAAAAGGAATGCATGTATCCAGTGCATATGCATGTTTGTGCACGTCTGTATATGTGTGGTGGCACATAAAAGCTTCAGCTTTTGTACTTTCAGTGGGAATTTAGCTGGCATTTGATGAAAAAATATGTTCTTCAAGTAAAAACATTTTCTCAACTACATGTTGAGATATATGCTATTGTTTCATGGTCATTTGAAAGCAGTGGTGTACCCAGATCCAACACAATATTAGGCTATGACACACTGTATTTTAAAACACCTTTTTAAAAAAAGTTATTGTTCCAACAGAAAAATAATCAAGACTACAAACAAAAAAAAATAAGGTAAGGTCTATTGCATTCTGATTTAAAATACTGCTTAACACTGTGAATTTAAATTCACCTTATAAAATATAACCCTTAAGATGATGAACACACCTAACAAGTTAATCCTTGAGCACATAATGGTCCTGTCCCAGTGTAGCAGCTGGCTAGAAAAGAAGCAGCTGAACTCCAAAGACAGCTCCACTCAGAACACTCTACAAACATGGAAGGGTACGGCTCTGAGCCTATGGATCCACTTGACTGTGCCCACTAGAGAGCAGGGAAACATTTGTGCATCCAGCACCATTCACACGGAGCTACCAGAAATACAGCAGGAAGTCAGAGAAACTCAGCATTACTGTACTGTCCCTGAAACTGAAGCAACTGGAGGTGGGACCCATCAGAAATGCTTGTTTGACAAACACTGAGATTTCAGGCATTGGAATTTGCACATTTTAGACATTGCTGCTCAGAGAGGAAAAGGATTCATCCCTGGGAACATTCAAAAGACATGGATGTGGCATGGAGGATATGGCTCAGTGGAGAACACAGCGGTGTTGGGTTAACTGTTGGACTCTTTGATAACAGAGGCATTTTTTCCAACTTAAATGATTCAAGGATTCTATGATTGCAGAAAGGTCAAACCACTTTGGAAATGAATGGTGCATCTTGTACACGTTCAGCTCAAAGTTTAATGTGAAAATCTTGTAAGTTCTGTTGTATTACATAAAAGTTATCTGAAGAGATCTGAATTTATAATAAGTCAAATGAGTGCTAAGTTGAAACTGGAATATCTATATTTTCTTGAATTTGGAGACATAAAAGTATTTTAAGGTAAAATGGGACATGAAATAACACTCATGTTATGATATTTCTCAATTTAACCTATGACTAGTTTATTGTGCTGAATCTAGATTTTTTGTTCTTAAACAATTTATGAATCAGAGCAGAAGGCTAGACACAAAATCTTCAGTAAATGATGAATAAACTGTTAGAATAGAATTGAATTTCTCTATCCTTCTGTTCAAAGTTCTGCTATTAGAATTTTACTGTAATTTATTGAATAATGTATCATTGAGGAAGGAAAAAAAAAATGTAAGAATTGGAGAGAGAATCAAGAATTTTCTTTAGACAAAAATTTAACACGACAGAATATGAGCCCTTACCTGTTAATACTTAAGACAGAGCTTTATTAAAACAAATTTAATTTTATCAATGAGAACGTGCAGAACTGAATTCTTCCTAAATGAATGACACAGGCACTTCTGTGGAAACAACTAATTGGAACACAATTATTCATGGTGGTACTGAAAGTGGTACAGAAACTGTCACTTTGAGTTTGTAAACTGCCAATCTACATAATTTTTTTTAAAAATTGTAATAAAAAATTACCATTTTTTATAATTAAGTTTTTTGAATCATCAGTGATCGGACCCTTGAAGAACATGGCTGCAGTAACAGTATGTTAAGAAAGGCAAACTGTAGGAAGTAGTTTTTTTCCACAGGAATCACATGAACAGCTTTTGCTGTGTTGTCTAGTTATGCAAAAACCCCTAAATTAATCCTTTGGATTATTTTCTGGGGAAAAAATTAAAAAGTTGTACAAATAATTCTTTTTTATGAATAATTTAAAAGATTTCAGAGACATTTACCACACATGTAAATTTTACTAGTGAAAAATGTTTTGTCAACTCCATGTAGGCTATTCCTATGAGTTACCTCTGTGTGCATTCAGTTATTTGCTTCTTGCTTTTCTTTTATTTCTTCAGTTGAGTTAAAGGTTTTTAAATTAGACAGAGTTATAGTAAGTGCTTCGGCCCCAAAGGTTGAAACTTTGTTAGTCTGTGTGAAATAGCAGGTAGTGTATTTAGGGTAAGCAAAGATAACCAATCAAGAATGAATATAATGCTCAAAAGCAGAGATTCTTTCTTCAAGCTACCATGGTAAGATTAGACTTTCCAAATCATAGTTTTTGCTGTGTATCCAGACAGTTTATGTTTTCAGATACTAGTACAGATCTGTGTTTGTGATTTGGAGCTTGGAATAAGGAAGGAGAAAGGAGGAGAAAGAAAAATTCCTTCCCTGTCCATCACGTTTATTATGACATCTTTTGCAAAAGACCCTGTGGTAAGTGAACTTCCTGTGTTCCCTCCTTGACTCCCCAAATCCAGATCAGGACTGTCCTCACCTCAGCTTTTGAACACTAAAGCACCTTCTCCTCAGTTATAATGTTAACAAAGTTGTTCTGTGGGAAGTCAGACCAAGTATTACACACACTGAACAGTCATTTTCCCTTTCAGTGTATCAAGCCTTTTTCATCTCTGCTTTAATCTACTCTTCTACTCTTCTGCTCTACTACTTCTACTCTTCTACTAAAAAAAAAAAATGGTTTAGAATCAAGTTCTACTTCCAAAATATTAATGTTCTATAGAAAAGCAATGCAAGCTATTAGGAAACTGATACTGATTTTTACCTGCAGTTTTGAAGGCCATCCTAAACCCTTAATAACAAAACCACAGCAAGACTAGAGGAAAGACCACAGCATTTTTTCCTTAAATTAAAGCTTTTTGATGATTACTGAATTGCTATATTATTCACACTCCTGAATATATTCTGAACACATAGTTATCTTGTACAACAAATAGTACCCATTTTAAATCAATACAGGACAGAAGCAGCAGAGTGTATACTGTTAGAAACTCCAAAGCTGAAAGGTTCCTAGGTATGAGGTAAGTAAAAAGAAATCATGCCATTTTTGGTAAGGTTACTTAATTATCTCTTAATATAATCTATAAAGGGTCCTTTATGCACAAGTGCATAAACACAAACTTTAAACATGTTTAAGCTGTTTGCATCAGTAAAGCAGCATTTAAGGTACCATCATGAGTCCAACAAAAGGAGAAAGAAGCTGAGACATTAATAAAAATATTCCTGAGAATGAAAAATGTCAGCAGAGAACAAATATTAGTAATGTGGGGGTTTGGAACATCAGGATTTCTAGAGGCAAAATCAAAGTCCTGAGAGACTGTAATGCTTTAGAGCTGCCCTGATCTATACATGTGGACTGCAGCAGCAGGCCAGTTCTCCTCAACACTCTACTCACAAGTGTCTCTTCCAAAATTGACCATGTAGCCTTGTTTTAAGGGGAACTTTTCCCCTCACAAGGAGTGTGAGTGGAAACTTTTCCACTCAAAAGACTGCTTTCAGGAAGCCACAGAGGCCATTTGAAAATGGGCATTTTTTCCTGCCATAATCACCTCCAGAAGTTTCTCTAGTTCCCTTAAACCCTGTTTTTCTAGGCACGTGTTTCCTCAGAAAAAAAACATTATAACAGAGCAAAACTGGATATAGACATTCAGAAATGTGCAGCCTGCCTTTCCATTCAGACACTGCAGGTAATATTAATGCAGATGATGCAGCTTAACAGTAATACCATCTATATTATGCAAATAAGTTTTTTATTGAAAATCATATTAACAGTATATGCTTAAGTCCTCAGCATGACTAAATTATCAAAAAATATAACTTCTCATAATAATTATATGTGCAAGACCATCTGAAATTTGACAGAATTCAATGGAAAAACGTTAGCTCAAATGGGTCTTGGTGGCCTTTGAAATCAAGTACATCTTGTAAGATGTAACATATGCTAGTAAGGAAAAAAGAAAAATTTAAAATGAAATGTGTATCTAACATTTGAATTTTATAATGTCTTGTTAGAAACCACTTCTGGAGATTATTGGTAAGTAACAGGAAAGAGGAGAAAAATTCATAGGGTTATCAGACAATTCATAGGGTTATTTGTTTTCTGAAGATTACATACAACTACTTATCTCAAAAAAAATTTCTTTTGTTTGAAAGAAAATCAAATACATTAACAGAATTTTAAAACTTTGCTCTTAGTTTCATGTTTCCACATTTACATGTGTCCAATATCCCAAAAATTCATTTTGAAATCACCATATAATATGTAATAATACCTGGAGTTGTTACTGATATTTCTAGGCACAACTGAGAAACAGAGCCTTTGTAGACTACTTTATGCAAGTTTTTTGTGTACTTGCTAGGGGACAATACTTAATTAAAAATGTGAGAGACACTAAGTAGTAAAATAGGTGTTAAAGGGTATTATAATGGACTGCTGAAGTTTATGTTTGCTAATTAAAGTGCAGAAGAGATAACATGTAAGAAAGTATTCCCAGTGTGACAGTGAAATCAGCTAAGCACCAGAATGTATTATTTCTTGAAAAATAACCTCTTGTTTTTACTTGTTCTGAGACAAGGACTGAGGGATGGGCAAGCAGGGACCATCTGAGAAGAGTCTTTTTTACAAGTTACAATATTTGCTCTACTGACATTGCCTCTTTTACCACCTCAAGTTTTGAGAGACTTCTCCGTTTTAAACTACTGACTTTAGTGAGTTGTGTCTTTACTTCCAGTAATAGTTCATATTTAATAAGAATTCATGGAAAGTACTTATGTCTGTGGTCAGGCCTATTCAGCTCTCTCTCGTTAGTAGTGTTCTAAGCTTCCACCTAACACATTATTTTTCCCCAAAGCCCTGCAACAATAAGACAAACCTCCACATCCCACTGCAAAAAGAGTTTGGAGAAGTCATTTAACACTCTCCTTCATTTTAAGAGCTTGAAGTTTTGCAGTACCAACTATCACGACTTTTCTAAAACTTTATTTTAAAAAGCAGCTGTGGAAACCAGTACATCAGTATTGGCAATATTGCCACCAGATTAAGACAAAGGCCCATAACCCTACTGATCACTGAGCTTTATTTTCCTACACAGAATGCTCAGCTCTGTTAGGTACCTCCTCTTGGCCCGGCTGAGTGGGAGGTTAATGCTACAGAACTGCAAGTATTGTATAAGAGCCTTAACTATTATTATCTCTAATGATGCTACCACCATATGCTACAAGCTATTAATTGATTATAACACTCAGATATTAGACTAATGATCTTAAAATAGATTCCTCTTATAATTCTCGATAAGAAGGGTTACATATTGAAATTATGTGACACTTCAATTGTCTAGATATTTTGTAATCTTTCTAGAGAACATTTTTTTTTATTGTCTTGCTTGGCTCTCTTGAAACAACTTAACTGCAACTTCATTCCTACTTGAGACAGTCATCACACCAGCATCAGAGAACCTCAGAATTATGCAAAAGGAAAAAAGTATTTTTATCTTCACCAGAGAAGACTAAGCATATTTAATGCTTACACTCAGGTGTAAACTTGGGGAAAGGACTGTTCTGGGGAGTTTTGGTTAGTTTTGTTTGTAAAATTTGTTTAATCTAGGAATGAACAGTAATTTACTTTCTCCTGAAAACCCCAAATCTATCTATCTACAAAACTAGAAATTACTTGTTGTCCCCTATAAATCAAAAAAATTCTATGAAAAGAATTTTGCCGATATTAAGTAAAACTACTTTCGGTAATTTTTGGTTTCCAACAAAGGTCAAACATAATTTTTAAATAAAAATCTTCCTTTCCTAGAAACTAAGTTAAATAAACATTTCACAATATTTTCAAAACCTTATGAAGAAAATATAATCCAACTGAATCTTTAGAAAGCCTTGAATCCAGCCCTCTGAAATTGAAATTCTCTAAACTCTGTCTATTCAAAATTATCTGTTTATGTGATTAAGGAGAGTCATATAAATTCTGTGGCTTTAAAATATCTAGTCCTCAAATCTTTAAAATATTTTATTTAAATATTTTATTTAAAATTGTATGAATATTAAATAGCTGCTTAGGGCTCCTACTCAGAGGTAAAAGCATCTGAACACCTAACTTCCAAGAACAAACAGGATTACTTTGTACTCTGAAATTATGAGACAATAAACATGACTAGTAAATTCTCACAGAGCAGACTCAATTATTCTGAGATCACAGACAAGACATCCTGCCCAGGACACTACATATTAAAATATCTCAGGTGATGTAGAACCTAGCTGTTATATATCAGAACCTTGATGTTATATATCATCTATTTAATAATAGTTCTGTTTATACTTGTGCAACACTTTTTAAAATATTAACTATTTTATTATGTTGCTGATTAAGTGAAATTATCTTTGTCATTTACTGAGATACTATTTTTCAGCACCAACACGTTGCATCGATCTTTTAAATTTTTAATTGACATTACTAGCATGGATTTGGAAACCTCTGATTTCTATGTAATATATACTGAAGTTGCAAGTCCTTTTCATTTTGTGTATCTCTGTGTTATTTATCAGAAATTTAGGAGCAACTTAACATTAAAAAAAATATATATTCCCTCCTGTTTCCTCCACTGCTTACTAAATTTCAGATGACTGTCTCATAAAAGTTAGGTTTCAAAGCTGTGTGGCAGTTACCCGAAGAGGGTCGAGTTCAGGATGGGACCATCACCATGGTGCAGGATCTCCACAACCACATGTAGGAAGGACAGCTGGTGAGGAGTGTCTGCTCCTGCAGCCAGGGCTAGAACTGTGCTGCACTCCAGGACCCAGTGAGGTTCCCCATGCTGGGCTCCCGGCTGCCTGTGTCCTCATTAGCTAATGCCAAGTTACTTCAGTTCTCCTGCTGGTCCCCCACAGCAGTGACAGGCACATAAGCACATCCTGAACGCAAGAGGAGGGAGAGCAGATGGATGCAGACAGGGGAGCGCACGGAAACTCTGGGACCATATTGGCTGTAGTCACAACACATCACCAGCCCAACTGTCGGCACCATCCCTGCAGGCACCCGAGCAAAGTGGAGGGAAGGAGGGATTTGAAGGCATTCATAAAGCAGCCCTACAGGCACCTACAAAATCTCTTCTTGAGCACAAGGGATGGTGCTCAGCAAAGGAGGACTTGCTGAAATACAAAGTGGGACGCTGACATCAGGAGTCACCTGGGAGCAAGAGTGAGGCATTTGACACCAAATGGGAAATAAACAGGGAGGAGTGATGTTATGAAGGGCCTTGAAATTTAGCAATTTAACATCTGATGCAGCACAGGGAAAGCAATATTGTCTAAATGGCTGGCTAGCAAAATGTTGTTTGAAGCTACAGTGTTTATGCATACCAATATAGAAAGGAAAATTGGGTAACACTATTAAAACAGAAAGCTTTGACTTTTTCTGTATTCAAATTAATTTCAAACCGTCCTGGATTTTTCATAAAACAGAAGCATTAAAATATAGAGAAAAATAAGGTCATCTAATGAGTGAAACAATTGGCATAATTTGACCAGTTGTATTTCACTGCATAATGCCACCATTAATTCTGGAAACATTACCAGTGGAACAGGCTGAAATTGCCATTTCCAACAGAAAAAATATCTTGGAAGACAACCAAACTTATGATGGATGTAGGCAGGCACAAATCCATTTAAGTCAGTGGTGCAGCACTTGTGTCTGTCAACTGTAATAGTCTCCCTTGATATTTCATGGAGTTTATGACAAACAAATTACAATATGGGAAGAAAGCAAGACTTGCTATGTACCACATTGAGATACAGATATGGCACAAGGGTTACTTATCAAAACATGCCTGTTCCGCTTCATACAACTTCAGTCAGAAAAGAGCTCACAGCAAAAGCTGCACTGAGATAATGCAGGCATAAAATACAAAGGTTTTGAAAAATTTAAATGCTAAAGATCACTCTAAACAGTAGATTATTTCACCCTATACTTAAAATGTCACTCATAACACTCATTTTAACCCTCAGTTATCTCAGACTAGGTATTTGCAATTCTGATACCTACAGGATAGGTTAGATTAGTGCCTCAAAGAATATTAAGTGATAATTAAACAGCCTTACAAATTATATTTGTTCTCATTAGTATCTAAAATGGTCTTAAGATTTTTTCCATCTACCTTCAGTAACTTACCTTCTGTTTAACGTATCTAATTGCTAAATAAAGAAGAAATTATTCTTTCTTTATAAGAAAGAATTCTTTATATTGGGTAAGCTGTTCTGAAACATAATGTACAATAATGTACAATACAAAGAAACTAAATTACATAACCACTTTTCCTTGAATACAGTTCCACCTGAATACAGGAGAAAATTAACTAATTGTCATAATCTTTTTGGTCTTCTATAGAGTATAATTACCACTAAGATTGTCTTGGCTTCCCAAACACTTTCATAAATGACCTCAACTTCTCATTTTCAGATCTTTTCCCAGATAGATACATTCAACATTGACATTGTTTTTCTTCTTGATTTTTCAGAAGTCAAAGTAGGCAAAGTTTAATTTTAGAGAGTAAAAAGATCCACTGAGTGCTTCCTAATAGAAATAGAGTTTGTGCCTCTGATGAATTTTCCCCATCACATCACAGAAGATGGCAATTTTTATCTCTCTGGAAGATTTTCATCATATTAGCTGTAGCATAGCACTAAAAAAGTGTATGAAAGCCTCATGAGATACATGGTCTCATCTTTTTTTGATAACTAACCTGGGGTGCAAAATTATTTATAATCTCTTCCTAACGAAAAGGGAGGAGTCACAGCTCAATAGAAAAAGATGAGTCAGGAACTGCCTCCTGTAGAAAGTAGTCACAGGATTTCCATTGAAAAATCAAAGAGCTCCCATCTCACATTAAAAGTCTTTCTATACCTATTCCAACAAACAGATTTTGGTTTCCACAGTGCTGACAAAGAAAAAACTCAATCCAGTAAATTATTTTATTTTTGTTTTCACACTGTTTTCACAACTATTTGCAACACAGAAACTGCAACTTAATGATCAATGTCAATAGAAAAAGATAGAAAAGAGGAAGATGACAAAAACATGTCCATTACAGTAATATACTACTGAATGTGTTCAAATAAACACTCATAAGGTTGGAATGTTATACTTTAGGAGGTTAAAAATCTGAATGACTTCATGCAATTTTTCACTGACGAATAACTTTTTATTGAAGATGTTACTTTAAGGTCCCTGAACAACACAGAGAATCCCAGTCAGCTGAGAAGCTCAATTCCAATTGCAAGGGACAGTTTACTCACCTGTGCTCAGTACATATTAAGGTTTCATTCATCCTCAAACCCCAGTCCTTGCTATAAAATCTTCTATGATGCATATATTTTAAAATAAATTCATTAAAACTTAATATTACTTGAATTTAGTAAAAAAAAAAAAAAAAAAAAAGAAGCAAAAGCTCATATAGTATCAACTAAAGTCAAATATTTAATACACCACATTTATGTTAATATCCAGCCTTTAGGACTTAATGACTGTCAGGTAGTTTAATATTCTTCAGCTCTGGTACAGTATCATAGGGACTGTAAAGCACCAGTAGAGCTGAAGAGACAGATAATCTATTTACTGCTTTCTAACACTCCCACAGGCATGGAGGTCGATGCACAAATATATTCATTTCCACAGATCTATCAGATCAGGTGATTAGCCAAAATTCTGAAGCAAGCAGAAGTACTGATACAATCAGAAACAAACAAATGTTAAAATTTAAGACCAAGAGAAATTAGAAACCCCTAACAGAGGTAATTGCAGTAAGAATTTATAAGCTTTGGATGTACCTCTCTGATATACATTGTATTTCACTATAATCACAGAAAATGTATTTTCACACTACCCTTAATATAGTATTATTTATGTATTGAAGCATGCTTTTGCAAGAGAATAGCTAATATTTTAATCCAGTATAGAGTGTGGAAGAGCATAACCTTGATACCTATTTTTCATGTTAATAAAGTAGACACTAGCAAGAAAATGGTATAAATTATTATTATTTCAAATAATTATTTTCAGTGGTTTAGCACAATTAAAAAATCTCTTATCTGAAATATATTACAAATAAAAATTATTATATGGAAGTTAATGAAATAAAAATTTGGTTGTGAAAACAGCTGGGAAAAAAAACCACCACCTTATCTTGTAAAATAAACACAAAATTATATTGTGAGAGCATATATTGAAAAACTGGTGTAAAAAGTAATATCCTAATTTCGGACAGAGCAGAGCATGTATTAACCCTAGAATCTCATCACCCCACTCTGCCTTGTATTAAGGCAAGGCATGCCTTTAGCCATCCCTCAAAAACAGTATTCCCAAGGGTCTACCTGGATGAATATGGTAGATTCAGTGACTGTATCAGGCACTCAATATTTATGCTTTCATATTACCTAATGCATACAAGGAAATGGACTCCTACCTTGTTTCAAACAAACTTTTCCACCACTGTATCCACCTTTTTTTTCCACATTATTTCACCCTTGAAGTCTCCCTAGATGATGAACCTCTCCATTAAATACACTAATTACATAGAAGTAACACACTTCTATGAAGTTAGGACGCTTCAGCACTATAAGTGCCTCCAGACCAAGTTTCTGTTTCAATATACTGAGAACCATGTGGAACTGAGGAAAAAATAGACACCTAAGGACCAAAGCTGTTCTAGCATACCCTTGCCTCCTTGTAGAAGAGATCACATGAAAGCCTTCCAGCAGATTTTCTCTGCCTGATCATTCAGCCCCTTGCTGTCCTCCAGGAGGGCATAAAATTTTTCTACAGTGGAGCTCTCCACTTCTCTCAACATTGTGTAAAATGCCCCAGGACATACCTCTGGTAGCAGATACATTTCCACAGTCTGTGGCATGACTTCCACCTGTAGTCAGAAGCTGCCAAACTGGCAGTACCCAGCTAGGAAAGACAGCTTAGATGGCCTTACACTCTGGATCTCAGTGACTATCAAAATTGAGCTCAGCCCAGGTTTTTAGTTCCCCAGTTATCTGACACATTCAAAATAATTTTTAAACTGACCATGATTTGTACAAGCAAATTCTCTAAATATGGAAAGCTGGAGATTTTATGGTATTAAATGTATGGCAATTATTTTAGGGAAGTGAGCACAGCATAAGAGACCATTGTAAATACAGTAAAAAAAACCACATTTGTTGATCATACAAGGCTAAATCATTAAATGTGGTGAAACTATTCTGAGCTTTGATAGAATCTGTATATGAAACATATGTATGCATACAAAGATTTGTTACCTGTGTCACAATAGTGTTTTTTCTCCCCAAATCCCTTCTCTTCCCAAACTGGTTCTAGCAGATCTCTGGGGAAAACAAACCAAACCAAACCAAACCAACAAACCAGAATCCAAGAAAAAAAAAAAACAAACCCTACTTGTGTTTGTATATTTCTGCTGTTCTCTTCAGTTTAAAAAAACAAAACTCTTCCTCCAGTTAAGGGAACTTCCAAGCCATATGACCAGTTCTGTGGCATCTGGGCACCTCAGCCTGTCTGTTCATGCATATGGGTGTAGTACAGCAACAGCTTTACTGCATATTAGTCAAGCATCATGTAGCACATTTCTTGACAGAAGCAAAAGCAGTTTATGACTTGAAGCAAAAAAATTTTATCCCAGGGGCTTCTAAGAGCCAGGCAAAAGGCCAGGGCTTAGGTCAACAGCTTGGGAGTTTGGCAAGTATTTCCCATCATTATTCCTTTGCAAGGATCTGTCACCTGATTGAGTTGAATAATGTGACCTTTTGTTATGAGAGAGAAGACACTTCGAGACAACAAATGTGTGGCCATGAGCATGGGTTATTCAAGGACAAAATCACAGAGTTTCTGAGGCTGGAAGTGACCTCTTAAGATCATCATGTCCACACTTCCCTCTGCTCATTCAGGGACAACTACAGTGGGTTGCCAGGTTTGTGTCCAGATGGCTCATGTGTATCTCCAAGGATGGAGACTCCACGAAGTTTCTGGACAATCTACCTGGGCAGTCCATCACTTGCCACTAAAGTCCCTGTGGAAACAGGGCTACCAGGAAAAGGAGACTTGACTTCAATATAAGTTCATGTCTACAAACTGATACAAGCAGCCTGTTAAGCAGCCATTATGAAGTCAGCAAGCTGCAAAACTCCCACCAGCTAAAGCTAAGGGCAATGCCATGCAGTCACATAGACACTTTACCTGCCCTGAAATCATGCATACAAAGCAGGGTGCAGTGACCCCCAAGCTAGCACTAAGCAAGTTATCCCCAGGACTGCACTACCCTGCTGTTTTCCTGCAGGGAAAACATGCACACAAGACAGCTACATAATGCTGTTTGAAGCTGCCCATAGAGAGAATTGCCTTAGTACCACAGAAATGATACCTTAAAACATCAATATTCATGACTATGATTTTTCTGGACATTTAAATGGGTGGCAAATTTTTAAAAAATTAAGCACCTCAGAGACTGATGGGTAAAGGCCAGTCTTACTGTGATGGATTCCATAGTGTATTAGAAGACTGTATCATTAATACAAGCGAGAAAAAACAACCACAGAAAAATAGATTCGGGCACATAGGCAAGTAACTCAGATTTTGCAGCAATAAACTCCATACCTATTCACTGACAGGAATATTTTATATCCCACTACAATTATGCATTATATACAGGAATACTAAAAATATTTTACAAATACTTCATTCTTGTAAGTCAAGCATTTCTAAGTGAAATAAAAAATCCTGCCAGTTGCATTCTAAAGGTCATGCCAGCTATAAAGTCTAATAAAAAATTTCCAGATGGCAGCAGCCAATTTCCAATAAGATTTAATTTGGTTAATTGACTGTCTTATTTACTAATTTATAGCAGTATGCAGTTCATTTAAATTAACCTCATTTGCTGTCATGATTTAAACAAGGTTAAACAACCTGGGATATTTTTTTTTAAATTGTATCTAGAAATGACAGAGCCTAATATATAGTGACATACTAATATAACCACAAGAGAACCTTCTTCTTTTCTGGTTTCTTGGTTTTTGTGGTTTTTTGGGGTTGTTTGTTTGTTTGTGTTTGTTTTGTTTTAGAGAAAGGGAATATAAGAAATATTGACTACATCAGATTAATGGAAGAACTATTTAAACACAGAACATTCTTGCCATAATTACATTAATCTTTAAAAAAACCCAAGTGACAAACCTCTGGGTAAGAAGGAGGTAACAAGTGAGCCAGCTAACAGCAATAAGGAACTAACCTCAGTTAAGAGGGGTTGTACAGAAAAAACATCTCTAATGGTCATGGTCATCAGTACTTCAACTGTAGCACCAGGCCCTCCCACCTTGATTCTGCAAAAAGTTAATCCACAAAATCAGCTTTAAAAACCCAATTTTTCTACCGTTTTTCCACACCCACCAGAAGGATAAAATAAATCTCTTTTTCCTCCAAACCTTGATGACAATTACCTACTTCTCAAAGGAAGTAAAAGAAAAAGAAAAAGAAAGAAACTAAGTTGAAATAAGATATTTGTGGACTTCTGCTTGCTTATCAGATTCATCTGGGACAGTGCTTTGTTTAATCCTGAGTTACCTTAGTAAGGGAAAAAAATTCCCCTGGGAGAAAGCAGCTGGCCTTTGAAGGTATATAAAACTTTTGGATTCCTACAGAGTCTTGATTTAACACTTTGTCTGAAAACTGACACTTCCTTCTGAGGAGAAATTGCAGGCCTTAGTGATGTCTTGTGTTCCTCTCTTGGAGAAGCGAGAGTGGCAGCCCAAGAGGCCTGCAGAGATGGGGCTGGATTCATGTCAGCTCCTGCACCCTGGGCACTGAACCACTCAGAGCTGATGAAAAGTTATGGAATGCATGGGAGAGAGGGGCCTGCATTTTCTGATTCCTGAATGACACAAAGTTAGATTAACTAACTTTTGTCTGTGCTCACAGTGTATTCATCTGTGTTTAGTGACAATGTCCTTGCTCGCAAGGTATTTTAATTTCAGAAAGGATTTTGGGGTTTAGTTTTGCCACTGGATCTTTGCCTGTTCTAATTTTTCCAGAGAAGGAAGGGTTTTTTTGGCTCTAGTAGTGAAACCTACAAGTATGAATTAACATAAGTGGAAGAATTTGAAGCTTGAAGAAAAAAGGTCTACAAATTGCAAACCCTTTGCTTTTGTCCTTAAGTCCCTGACAATGACGACTCTCAGAAATATCTATTTCATAAAAGACCACGTTCTCCCATCTATCACATAAAACTTCATTAAAAAAAATTTAAAAATCTAATACACCTATAAACAGCACAGCTGGCTTCATTTTTAATGGAGCTTGATATATCTCCACACTAGGGAGCTGTTTCAGACATCAGTGTTTTTGTGAAATGTTAGCAAGAGACACACATACAACAGTAAATATGTTATACAAGATGACTTATTGGAAGGTCAAGGATTACTGTGACCATGCTCTGCTCACTACAGTTCTCAAGTTTTCCTGACATTCATCAGAATTTCTACCCTTAAAGGCAAAAATCAAAAGTTCAATTTTCCCCCAAAAATCAAATCTGAAATCCCCCAATATGTATACAAAGCAGACTGTGCATCAACATAAGATTATATTCACATAGCCTCTATAAAATCAGAGTATAAGTGTATGTATGACAAGATTGTTAAATAGCTCATTTGTACCTGACACTGCATAGGTACCTGGGGCTCACAAACAGCAAAGAGCTGGTTTGGATGTTGAATGTCCTTGGCCTTCAACACCTGATAAGTTTCTTAAATGCATTGATGATTTCAGAAGGTAATTTATTTATTCTGTGCAGTGGGAAATCTTTCATAGGTGCCTGAGCTAGGACGTATCACCTAGAAGTGTTTTTAATGGGCAACTAGCAAAGCTATTTCCTCAACAGAATTTAGTAGACTGTTTTTCCTCCAGCTTTTTCCAGTTCTTAAATAATGTCTTATTACTGAGAAATAAGAAATTCTAATTTCCAAAGTACCACCAGAAATGCCTCTGCAGTACATTAATGCACAGCTGGAGAAGAAAAAGGGCTCCTGCCAAAGAGGGCTCCTTCACATTCATCCTGTCTTAAATGAACATTCCCCAGCTCTTGAATGAAACTTGACAATGTAGTGAGAACACCAAAGAAATATATTAAGAAAAAGTAGCACTTTTAGAGTAAATGTCATGCAGCTCTGCCTCAAACATGCTCAGTACCATCTGTTGTATACAACCTGTGTGTCTCAGCTGCTCTCTGAGCACATTGCTGTTCCTTGGGGCATCACTGGGTGTTTTCTCACTCAGAAAATGTTGCATGTAGAATTGGTTTGGTGGTATAGTGAGATAATCCAGGGTGTAAAACATTCATCTGATGAACTTGAAAAGAATATCCACTTTAGAAACAAAAGAAAATTGATTCAGCACCCCACTAGGTATATTGTGAACATATAAGCAGTTTTAGCCAGGTTTGGATTTCAGCCTGTCAGAAACTGGCACAGTAAGGCAGACATGGCAGTGATTTTCTGTTCTCATTTTGCCTCTATTATTGCCAATAACAAGAGACTAGAAGAAGCACAGCACTTCAGCAGATGACATAACTGAAGCTATCTTTAGGAAAATTGTGCAGTAAGGAAAAGAGTATCTCTTGACTGATAAGCTGCATTCTTAAATGACCCTACTGGTTCAGCTGCTAGAATATACGCTCTGAAATATGTATTGTCATGATGCAGGATTAAGAAATGGGTTTTTTTGTGAAGATTCTCCCTCTCCTAGTTGATACTTATTAGTCTTTTAAAATTTTAAGTTGTAAATTTTCCTCTTGTCTTAAACTGAACAAATACACAGATTTCAGTATCTGAAATTAAAGGAAACAACTTCTGTTTCCTTTAATTCCAGTGGCAATATTCCTGCTAAGAAATACAAGCTAAGACTGTCAGAATGTATTTAGAAAATACAGTGACTTCAATTTTGAATAAGTAATCAGGTGTTTAAAGTTTATGATAGTTATATGCATATATATAGAGCTTACTATTATTAAGAAGTTGTGAATGGGTATCCACTTGGACACCTGACAGTGGAACATCCATGACTGTTTTAGTAGTACTTTTTTATATTTACTTCACTGTTTTCTAACCTATAAATATAAATCCTATAATATGGGGGTTTTATTGCCATTATATGTTTGAATTTTTTTCCTAATATTCATTGTGGTAAATTTTCCCATTTTTACATTTTTAAATTTTTACTCCATCTGACTTTGTCAGTCATGGTTGTTTTTTATATTTTGGATCAGTATGAGCTGAAATCATATTACGTAAATATTTCTTCTTTAATATGGAAGAACACATCTATAAAAATGAAAATCTGTGCCAATAAACAATTAATTCTCTGAAAGTTTTAACAAAAATACTCCAAAGTCTTCTCATACTGTTAGCAGTAATTCCTCTGTTGGCTTGCTTAGTTTTCATCTATTTTATTTCTATGTGCACAGTCTCCTCCTACTGTCAGTATCTTTTTCACCTCATTTGTTTTCACATCCTACCTCACCTGTGCACAGACCTCCTCAGGTACTATCTCCTTGACAAATGTTCCTGCTTCTATTCAGTCATAACACCTTACTTTTCTTTTAAGCCAAGCTATGGAGACATAGTTTCTCCCCAAGTATCCACCATTCTTCATTTGCTTATGTATATATATCCTCTACTTCATTTTCTAGACTCATACAAATTCTGTGAATTGAACATTTAACACAAGGTATTTACATTCAACATCTCCTGTTGTCTCTGAAAAGTTTGCCAATAGCAATCACTCCATGAACTTTAGGCTCTTTCTCTCAGTATATATATATATATTTTTCTTATTTTAATTTATTTTATGCTATTTTTACCTGTGTCAAATCACAAAGTTGAGGGAAACTGCCCCATAGAGTAATACCTGTAAGTGAATTATTTGCTATCATCTTTCCATGTAACTATGGAACACAGCAAAAAAATTCTAACTTCACTTGTATCAGAAATTAACACCTTAAGCCAAGAGTCAATTTAAACATTGGGGTCTTTTGTCTTTTTCTCTAACATTAGCTACTTGTGATAATTTTAACAAAAGTATATTAGATACACAGATAGATCCATTAAAAATTTTGCTGAATGCCCTGCATCTGCTCTTGTGAGGGTTGATCTGATCAACCTCTGATCAGTTGGGGTAAAGGATTTATTACACCTCTTCAGTCCAAGCACTACTTGATTTTTTTAAGATCAATTAAATCTGGAATAGTTTTTATTTGCTGTCTTAACTCAGACTATTTATTTATTTTTGCAGTACAAACCTTTGGCATTATGTTGACCATAAACGTCCCTCTCAGATCTTTAGGGTACTAGTCCAAATCTTTTTGACAGACCTTCATACTAAAGGGATTTATCTCCACTCCACAAAATAATGATTTCATGTCTATTTTTGGTATGCTATCATTTAATTGGTGTTCTGAGCCGTCAGTCCTGCCTGTCCATTAAGTTATATTAATATTGTCCTGACTCCCTATATGATTCAGTTACAACTCATGATGACAAAAGTTCATGACAAATCACCTTGTAAGTCATTTAATTCTAAGACAAGTTTTGCCTGTTTCCACATTTCTGCTACATTTGGTCTTTTGCAACAACGCAAAACATATCAATTCTGATAGTAATTTTACACTGACTTTCATTATTTTAGGATTCAGTGTCAGTCTTTTCCATCATTATAAAATATTTATGCATAGAGAAGAAGGCAAAAACAATGCTAGGAATCAAATTACAATCTGGACCTTCTTTTTACATCTTCAGAAAGAGAATATGCTAAATGTTCTGAATATATAACTTGAGTGAAATGCATATGTTACTTGTAAGTGGGAATGCAACTTTCAAATGTCAATGCACATCCAGGATGTTTATTTCTACATAAACAGAATCAGAACATATGGCCAACCAATAACAGTATATCAGCAAGCACATTTTACTCCTGAGACCACTCCATGCAGAGAATGTACAATCACATGCTCCTTCTAGATATTGATTCTTGTCCCTATTCAGCTGTCTAGGTACAAAAAGAATGGGGTGCTTCTTAGAGAAACGGCAATATTGTTGATTCAATTGTCAAACTACTAAGCCTTGAAATACGTACATTCTACTGTGATTGTGCTCAAAATAGGTAAGATGTTATGTGCTAAGGAAAAAGTTCACTCTTCTCCACAGCTCCTCTAATTTGACTTCCATCCCTTAAGCTACTTAAGAATAGAGTTATGCCTTCTTAAACTTCTTAGAAAAGAGAAAAAAATATGAGTTCTGCAGATCACAAGCACAACTTTTCCAGTTAAAGGCTAAAGTCTAAAAGCTATAAGCTATTATTCTTATCCTCTGAAAGAGAAAGTAAAGGTTTGTTAGTTAAAACAGTAAATTTTGTCTGAAACATTTAAAATATTTATTTCTGGAACAAGTCAGAGAAAAAACTAAAAAATAACAATCCACCTCCCCCCAGATGATTATTCTAGAAAAATAGAATTTTTCAATTCTCATGTACAAGATTAGGCCAGTAGTTTTAAAAATGAGTAATTAAGGTGCATAAAAGATGGTAATAATCAGAATATGATGCAGATGCAATTAGTATGCTAAGAATGTAAGAGCAAGTAAAATAATATTTCATAATTTTCAGATTATGTTGGAGAAAAAAAATAATTTGTAAGCAGTCAGAGAAATAATGACATTTTCAGCAGACTGCTTGCAGTATAAAACTCATTCTTGTGGTATTTTATTTACAAGGCTCCCAAGCAAAGCAAAGAAGAGTGGACTCCTAGTTTTTATGGCAATGTATGGGAAAAACAGCAATGTTAAAAAGACTGTTTAGTTTCTGTATCTGAACATTCATTTTCCAGCCGTTATTTGTGCTTGTCAGAAATGAGCTCTCTTGGCTGGCAATTTCACATATTAATAGTCCATCTGGTTGGAAACCCTGAGGAAGAGCTACATTTTTGCAGATAAAACAGGAAGGTCCTCTGTGAAGTTAATAGATGCAGGTAAAATGACATAGTGAACTTTCATTTTTAAAGAGACATAAAGGTGTGGAAAGTAGAACACAGGAGGGAAAAAAAAAAATCTGGATTAAATTTATTTGAGGATGTTTTGTTCAACCTACATATAAATTAGAATACAAAGGAAACCACTGTTATAGTATTTTAAGAGAGCATGTCTGTGAAATAACAATATGGCCATAAGTAGAAACCCAAACACTACTACCTGGGTTTTTTTATGACCATATTAAAATGTGAGTGCTAATATATCCAGAATCATGTACATTTTTTCATCTGTTTAGTCATACAGAATTACTGACTAGGTTTTGGTGTTATATAGCATGTCGTTATCAGTTTCACTGAATAATGTATCCAGAAGAAAAACTTTGTGGGAGTACAACATAGGCTTATCAAATGATTTTTAAACATTCTGTAAATCATCTTTCATTGCTGCACTTAAAAAATTTGAGATTGTGTATGTGCCTTCCTAGCAGGGTTCACAATTCTAGGTTCTGGGACTGAAATTTTCTTTGTGCATATTTCTGCAACACTTTAAAACCATAAGAGATAGAGCAAGGGATTGTTTAACATTTTTCACAAGAATATTATGTAATATATATGCTATGTATATAATTTTCCTGTAGGGAAAGATGTTGAGTTTTACAGTTCTTACTAATTTCAACCAAAATATCAGGATCACAGCACTATGCAGGGTTGGGATCACACAGTCATTCTGAACTGAGAGAAAAATTTTTAGTTAAATGACTTAAATTTCTAAGATGTTAGCAGCATAGTAATAGGAAGCTTGAAATTTTCAGAGTTGAAATTTCAGTGCTTCCTTTTTCCTGGTTTTTATATTTGCTTCATAAAGCACTAAATGCAAGTAATACTAAAATCAGTGTTTAGTTATTTGTGCAACCACAAAATGTTTTCCTACAACAAAGTTCCAAACAAGTACATCTGTGCCTCATCTGGAGTCAGCTTCCCAAAATGGGAAAAAAAAGTCTTATGATAAAATATTTCTCTTAAGATTTGAAGCATAGAGATCTGAAAATTACTGGAATATTTTGTTTTCTGTTTGAATGGGTTAATGTCTGAAGTTCATGGTTAAAGTTTGTGGCTGAGCCATAAGCAAAATATGTGTTGCAAACTCACATCAAGCAACCAACCAAAACATTCATTATTTACCCATTAAAAAAAAAAAAAAATCATGACTTTGGAAGGTTAATTTTTTATTTTATTTTAAAAAACACAGGTTAAGGAAGTTTATTATAATTGAAGGAATGCTTCAGCAGATTCTTATTATTCATTAAAACTCAAATATTTCATCTTTCAATCTGCAACTGTGCTCTGTAATCTGCTGAGGTCCTCAAAATCAGTGTTCAGAAACAGAATGATTATTGCTACTGCTTGTTAAACTGCATTCATTTGAGGAGAAGAATCAAATATTTATGCTCCTTAAACCTTGTTAAAATAGAGTTATTGATACAGAAATTTAAATTGCATTTATAATTTTTGTCTCTCCTACAGTTATAACAAAACCTGAAAATCTCCATAGCATTGCTATTTGTTAAAAAAATTAACCTAGGTTCAACAAGCAGAATGCTTAAAGAGATGTTGGACTTAGAAAATAATTACCTGCACTCATCAATTCCCACAGAGGTTTCCTAAAACCTATGCCATAGATTTAAGTCATGTCTTCACAGGGTGGAACTGTGCCCATTAATCAGAATGCATTTTGAAAATGCAGCAAGTTTTGGAATTGTGTCTCTGTTCCTTGGAAGGAGGCTCTCAGCCTTAGGAATTAAACTCAGTGTTGTGGTATTAAAAAATAATTTTCAATGTTGTCGTCAAAAATAAGGAAAAGTCTCCAGTGCCTTTTTTTGTCCTTAATACCTTTGTGGAGATGTAAAAGATGGAGAGAAAATTCACTTAAAGTACACTAAGAGAATTAAACCAAATTGGAGGTTTTTCCCACTCTAGATGACAGTGAATATATCAAGTGCGAATGTATCAAGATTTCAAATTTGTAGCAACATAGACTGGTATCTAGCAAGTTTAAAGCAGATATGGTTTCCACTTAATGGGTCCTAAATTAAAAATGAGATCCTGAGAGCTTACATTCACCTAGCTATCAGATTATTATATTGTTGTGCTTTGATTCACAGACCTGATGGCTGCTGAGGTACTATTCTGCTTTCAGCAATATTCAATTCTCTTCCATGATCTTCCGAGCTTCAGAATTTTTTCTTGCCACTTTTCTTAGAGATTCCTATTATGGTATTACTGTAAATGAGGCAATTGCCTAAAGTAACAAAGAAGTCCTCGCAGTCCTATTTCATTACATAGCATTGGATATTTCCAGGAAGAAAAATAGAATAAAGTTGTATGTATGAGAAAAAAATTTGTTGATTATTACATTAGACACAGAGATATATTTGGGTTTTTTCCAGGACATTTTTTTTTCAAAGGTTATTGATAAAAAATAAATAGATACTATGGAACTAGTAGGATTGTGCTTGATGAGCTGTACTACTGAATAAACAAAATTTAGAAAACATCTATACCTAGAACTTAAATCAGTCAACAACATTAAGTTCATCAATGCCAAATAAATTATTTTCTCCATATTCTGTAATATATGGCTTCCTTTTTTTTTCGGTGCAAACATCCTTTAACGAAGAATATTTAAACCAAAGGGATTTTCTGGATGATAGAATACCGTATGCTCTGCTGTCACCAGCAGCCAGTGATCCGTTCTGTAACATGCTCAGACTCCTCATAACTCGTTTGAGGAAACTAATCCAAAAACTGATGGCAATAATTTCCAGGAAACTCCTTCTAATGGCTCTCTGAAATGAATATATTTTTATATGTGTCAGCACTGCTGTTAACGATCTTTTTAATTCCTTAATGTATATGCAGAGAACAGGATCAGATTTCTCTTAGGCTGAAATGACTGAGATAGTTCTGTTGTATATTTGCACTGTTTTGAATATCTACACTACAAACTTGAGTTTCTAGAATTGTCAACATTACAGCACAACTAATTCTTTGTCTAAATCAGAAATAGTGTCCTTATAGAGGCTAACATAATGCTTTCTCTTTTTCATATTTGGATAGTAAAATCAGGTGCTGATAAAGCTAACTTCTGGTCTTCACCGTGGAATCCTTGGGGACAGGATACATACCCTCATGTATGGTTTCATTCTGAACACAAAGGAAGGCAGAAGATACTTGGACTGAGCTCATGACCTGTGATCAAGTAATGTACACAGATCTTTTAAAACAGGTGGGTGACCAAGAACATAGAGAAAAAGAAATAGAAAAAGGGAAAAAAAGAAATTAAAGAAAACAGAATAGAATATCTGTGAGTTTCTTACAGAGTTTTCTCTGAATTCTTCTAATCCAGTGCTAAAGGACATCCCATTTTGCCTGAGTTCCCTGCATTTTTATAGTACAACCTAATTTTTGTTTCCAGCAAATGAATCCCTCTAACATAATACTTTTTTCTCATTTGCAGCTCTAATAATTACATTGTAATGAGGTTCAGAGAAACGAGAAGTACAGCAATTCTTTTTCCTAAGAAACCAATGTAGATTCTTCAAAATACCTCCATTTCATTCCACTGGAGTTTGGCACTACAGAGTGTCAAACCTAGAAGTTAGTTATTTTACCAGTTTCCTATACTGTGACCATGACCCACCATACAAAACCCCAAATTTCACTTGAGAGAATGTGCATACTACATATAATTATGCTTTTACTTTTGGAAATTAGGAACAATTCCATCAAATGTTTACATTTTCCACCAGCAGTGTTGATTAATTAATTTATAAATTCCTACTCTAATGTCCCATTTGTTCTATAGGGGTTTTCCTTACTGTTTTTCAAGTTCACCACCAGAAGAAGAAATTCAAAGTCTTAGTCCCCTGATACATTTAAGGATGGCAAGATTAATTTTACATGCTAGCGTGTGCATATTCAACCACCGTTCACAATTAAAAAACATTAAAAAAAACCAAGAACGATAATGCTGAGACATGAAAACTCACCCACGGACCTTATGTAGATCTATTCAAAATCATATATTCATCTGTCTGGGAAAGCTGAGAATGTCTTTGTAATCACGTCCCTAGACTTAAGCATGTACAGTACTTCTTTCACGGTGAAATCCAAGGCAATATTACCTCTTATGTGGGTGAATGACATTAAATATTTGAATCATCCCTCTGACTTCCCTCTGAAACTTTTAACGAGGCAACAGCTGCTTTCATATATCATCATAGTTTGTTTTTCAATAACAACAATACAGACTCAATAAAAAAAAAAATACAGAAGCAAAAAGTCTTACAGAAGAGGAAATCCTAGTCGTTCAACAAAGTCTTCCTGAATTCTTTACTAGGTATTAGATCTACCCTTTTTAAAATGTGAAAATTGTTTTTTGTTCCTTTAAATCAAAATTTTCACTTTTTTCATTATTATTTTGAATATTTTTTCTACTTCTTTTTACCAAAAGTTTTTCTATTCTATTCTATTCTATTCTATTCTATTCTATTCTATTCTATTCTATTCTATTCTATTCTATTCTATTCTATTCTATTCTATTCTATTCTATTCTATTCTATTCTATTCTATTCTATTCTATTCTATTCTATTCTATTCTATTCTATTCTATTCTATTCTATTCTATTCTATTCTATTCTATTCTATTCTATTCTATTCTATTCTATTCTATTCTATTCTATTCTATTCTATTCTATTCTATTCTATTCTATTCTATTCTATTCTAATTTATTTGTACCCATAAATTTGTTTGCACAGCTCTGTAATTCATGGCCAAAGTAGGTCACTAGCAGGTGGTGAAACTAAGAATTTCCTCTTCACAGGTGAATGTATCCATTGTGCACTGTTCTGAGTAATGTATCACGTGCTCATCAGAAAAACCTGACAACTGTCAATTTGATGAAGTGCAACTCACATCTCATTAATGTTGAGCTTAGAAGCAATATTCCGCATCAAAAATGACTGCTAAAATATTTGCAATTACCAGATGTTCAGAATCCATTTTATATAGATAAAAAACATGTCAAATTTAATTTATCACGTGTATTCTTCTGTCATATTTCTTTTCCATGCAATGTACTGAAAAGTTATCAAAACCCTTTTACTCTTATCCCAGACTGGCATCATATAGACAAAAGGAAATGACATAAATTATATGTATCCAGATATAATAGCTACATAGATAGATAATCTTCAGAAAGCTTCTTCACTTCAAAAGTTGTATGAAAAATTTTATCTTAAAGCACTCATCTTTCCTGGAATGATGGTCAAAATTGTGTTTGTTCTGTTTGGGTACTGCTGCCAGGGGTAAAATGAATAAATGGTATCTCAATATATATTAATTGCTAGCTTTTCTGGAAAAAAAAAATCAAGATTACAGATTTTGAGTAAGGAGAAGACATAAAACACACATTTATTTGACAATGTGGGGCAGTATAGGACCTGCTTAGATCTTCAGTGATGTTGTGGAGAGAACTTGACTACTTAGTCTTGAACAGGTCACAGATGATGTGAGAACCTAAAACATTCTAAAGGCAAAAACTATTAGTTTAAAAAAACCCAATTATTTAATATTTTGATAATGAGTACTTTTGTTACACGTGGAATACTTCTACTACCACTGGTGACTTAAGTTGCACACCAGAGGCCAAGTGTCAAAAGACAGTGATAAATTTATAAAAGAACAGATAAGGTCCCCCTTTACACTGATATTTGTGGAAGGTAAATTGAGCTGATTATTTCTCTTTATTCTGTGCTTGTGAGGCTGCAGTGGGAGTACTGTGCTCAAGCTTCAGTTCTCCAGTACAAACTGGAGCAATCAAACTGGAACAAGCCCGGTGGAGAGTTGCAAGGATGGTTTGAGATGATACAACAGGCTGAAGAACCTGAATTTTTTCAGCCTGAAGAGGTGTCTGTAATCTTGTGACTCTGAAACAGATCCCGCACCTATGCATCTAAAAGCATCTATGACACAGTGGTATAGCTGAGATGACACAGCATCTGTAAAGGATGAAGAAAACTCATCTGCTTTTGGAAGTGTGTGATTCAATAATTTTAAGCAACCTGCCTTAAAAGGCAAAATTTAACACAATTTTTTTTTTTTTTTTTTTTAAAGGTGTGATGTGGGTCAATTTGAGCTGAGACTGAATTAACAGAAATTCTAAATCAAAACCTAATTTTTTCCAGTCAATTCACATGAAAGGTCTTTTATTATTTTGCCCTTTCTGACAAATGGGAATACAAAGGTAAAACCTACTGCCCAAGAAACTGCAAGGCTCTTAATAAATTTCTTTTATTTGTTTGTATCCTTGGCTATTATTTCCAAAATCCATTTTCTTTTCCTCTTCCATCAATAAGGCTTTTTGTTCCAGACTGAGAGCTCACAAGAAGTGAAAACATCAGCTTTCATCACTGCCAGTAGAGATATTTAGTTTTTCCAGGTTTCCAAGTAGAGGTTGAAATGCATTTATTGATTAAATTTATAGGGGATCCTCTAGCTATTCTCAACATAGCCTTCTTTGTTACTGATTCCTAGCAGAAAGATTATAGCTTATTTTTTATTTTACAAAATAAGACATGCATGAAACAAGATTCCCCACCATCCTGTTATTGTATGGTGGGATTGGGAAGGTCAGCTCATTGCTAGTGATTTCTTTAAATACTAGGAAGAAGACTGTAGCAACTAAACCAGATATCAGTTCAGTAGGTCTCCAGGCTTTTTGCAAGCTAATTTGATAGAGGTCAGCTTGAAATTAAAAAAGAAAAAAAGGAATGAGCTCAATTATTTTTAAAATGTCTCCACTTGGCTATAAGCTAGACTTCAAATTTTTAGCATTCTCTGTTTTAGGCCTGATTGCAGTGCAAAGCTGTTGTATGTATACAAATATCTCAGTACTATGATTTGTGACTTCAGATCCTCTCCTGTGGTTCAGCATTCAGGCTTCTCCATGAGGACTTCTGTTTCTGTAACTAGACACAATGTTTCACTACAACTCTGCGACTGGCTTTCTTCCTCTTTGAACTTTGATTATCGTTATTATGTCTTTAGTATTAACAGTGACTGTATGTTTTTAATATGAAGAAATCTTTTTGACCTAGAAAGGTCAATTTAAGTATTTAAATATTAAATTTAAATGTTAAAAACAAGCACAAAATCCCCAAATACCAAAAGAAGACAACATCCCAAAACTGCAGTAATGCCTTTTCTTTTTGTCCATAAACTATTAAAAATGTTATGTCGTCATAGCAATTATTCAGTAAATAAATAAAAAATATTTCATTCCATGAGGTATTTGAATGTCACTCAATTCAGCTTTGTGTTGGTCATTACATTGTGTTGTTGGTTTCCTTAGGCACATAGCAATATTTGTGCCTTCACTGGATGATTAAAAATTTTTAAAAGTGAAGAATTACAAATGATGAACAATAGATAGCAAATATGCTTGTTCCCTCTAATGTATGTATTTGCATTTGGATAAACTTATTCATGAACTAATTCAAACAGACCTTCTCAAGAAGCATCTGCAAGTCACTCTCGCATGGATTCTCATAACTACTGAGCACACTGGTGGGTATTGATTCAGCTGGCATTTTTAATTGTAGCAAATGCTTACAAACACTCTGCTAGCAATATCTCATACAATATGAGTTTGAAAGATGTTTTCTTTCCAGTATTCCACATAGCACAATTTATTTCCTAACCATAGTGAATTATTGCTCCATTTACCAGTTCCTTAATCAACAGCTATCAGGGCAGATGTGGTTCATAAGCCATATTAATTTCAGATTGCTTACTTTTTCTGGGTGGGATGTGAGCATACTGTAAGCTCCTGTTATTGGGTCTCCTTCTCTGCACTGTATCTGGTTTCCTTCTCCTGAAATTCAAGGATATGAGTTCAGAACAAATACGGGTCCAACAGCCAATGTAAACTAGATGCCCATATAATAGCATTTATGTGTTCAAATATCATCACATAAATAGATAGCTAAATAATTAAAGAATGAAGATTCTTTGAAAAAATGTCCACAGTCTTGACATTCTTTTATTTGAGATGCCAATCAGTTGCTTCAGATGTCAGGCTGTGCCTTTCTCTCCCTTTTTCTCCATGAGCTTGTAAACATAACCCCTCTGCATCACACTTGAACTAGATCATCCCAGAAGTATGGTGTGTGTTCTTATCCTCTGGACCTCCCATTTCCAGAGAGATGACTGTGATGCATCACAATTATAATATTTAACTACATGAGCAGGCAGTTTTTTAATGAAAGTAAAACGTGTTTAGAATTTGACAGGTTTTAGTGTTCCCTGCACAGGTATTCCTCACATGAAAGATTATCTAACTCTTAATTCCTCAGGTCTGATGGAATAAATATACTAGGGAAAAAAAAATCATTCTTTCTAGTCAAGATGTCTGGTATAATTGGTTTTGTTGCAGCTAGATTTCTGTTTATGTGAAGTGTACTTTACAACCCCCACTACCCTGCCCCCTCTTTATGACTAATAAACACAATATGCTAAAATTCTTCCATTCCTTAATATACTCTGCATATTGAAAATAACATTCAGAAAAATAGAGCCTCCAGGAGAAGATAATTCAAGGTCTCCAAATCAGAAAATCACACTGCATTTTCAGTAACTGTCGGTCTCTGAAGTGAAATTGAGCAAGAAAAACTAAGCTTCAAAAAAAATCCTGTGTCATAGAGACTCTTAGCAAATACTTTATAAAATTTGTTACTGTCTAGACAGAAATCTGATGTAAGGGTTACATACCATTAGCCAAAACAATAAAAAATATGACAATTTTAACATGGAAGTATAAAGTTGACTGCAATGATATCAATAGCAGCATGAATCATCATGTCCTACTATGCTAATTATTCTTCTAACTTTAACCATTAGTACCTGCATAAAATATAAATTAAGAATATATCCTTTACAGCTGTCATTAGCAGCTAAGTGCCAACAACTAATTATCAACCTTTCCTGAAAGTGCTACATGTTTTATTAATGCACTGCATTGGAAGATTACGTGAGTAGATAAAAAGTCATTCTCTTTTAAAAAATTCTTTCATAATTTCATAAAATGGTGAATTTCTTTCTTACTTTCATGGTTTCATGACTATATGAAACTTTTATAATTTTAAATCGGATGAGGACTTAATAATGAGCTGCCATATATTTATATGCTTTAAGCAGCTAGCACGAGGAGGTTGTTATACATTTGAGCTTTGTTCTTCAGTTCTTTGTCAGCTTCAGATATCTCAATATAAATTATCACATGAGAAACCAATCAAACAGCCTTTTCCAGATACTACAAATACACCACTGATAGAGTGCAGATACATGCAAACAAAAAAGCATTTAGAGAAATATATGTTACTCTCTAGTTAATATGAAATATTCTAGGGAAAAAAAGGCTTTGGAAGTTCTATGTAATATAAAATTTGTACTGGTGATATATAATGTATTCACTTAGCTGCTGAAAGAGGTCTCATAATCTCACCATTTTTTAGTTTGATTACATTACAGTTCAAAAGTTCAAGAAGTTTTCCCTATGTTTTTTTCTGGAATTTAGCCTGAACTCAACGTATGCAAGAAAAAAATATTTTATGTGGTATCATAAGTATAATCACAAATGTTTAAAAATAATCATTTGCTTTGGTAAAAAAAATATAATTATGGTTTGAGGCTGTTTTGATACTCTGAGGCAAACTTTGTCTCACAGACTTTATTTTCTTCTTTCTGTTTTTTTTTATTAATTAACCATTAACAGTTACCTGTTTTCCTCTATTTAAAGAACACTATGCTTACTCTAAAACTGTTTGTGCTCTCCTTTCCAGAGACCTAGCATGTGGTCTCTGTGTCATAGTGGCTGAGCTGAAAAAGAACAAAAATTCTGCTCTAAGGAGTAGATGATTCAATATTTGGAGAAATGTAGGCATGCAGCAGTGCAGCAAAAAAATTACCTAGAAGTTTTACTGGCCTACAAACTGCATATTGGCCCAAAAATAGCAACATGCTATTGTTTCAAGATGAATCAATGGCACTCTGACAGGTTTCAATAAACGTTTCATAAGGAACAGGGAATATTCTCCTGGATGTTGGTGAAGCTTCATCCAGGAGTTGGGTGTTGGACAAACCTAAGACCAACGAGAAACCAGAAGTATCTAAGAGGTTAATAGTAACCATAGGTATGTGAAATTATCAGATTATAAGATATGATCTGAGAAGAAAAACTGAAGACACTGGAAAAGTCCACTGTGAAGGAGATGATGTAGTGACAGGAAAGCAGTTTTCCAGCCTCTAAAACTTTATTATCACTTCAAAATACTAATCAGTTCTCCATGTGTAAGGAATAGCTCAAGAAGATTTCTAATTTGCAAAAGCATAAGATATTTGGAGAGGCCTTCTCTCCATAAAAATATTGAAATGCTGCCTCAAAATAACTTCTTGTTTTTAAAATATTGATATAAATCTGTCCTGGATGACAAAGACAGGCTTGATTTGACTTTTTTAAGTAAAGGAAATTAAAACAAGAAGTATTTTAAAAAAATAAGCCATGAAAAATTTGTGGATGAGGACATGCTTCTGGACTCTGGAAAACACACAGGATCCACAGCTAAGGGAATGATGAGCATTTACGTGATGAAATACATGAGCAATAGTATTGGCAGTAGAAATTCTTATCAAAATTATTGTAATTGAGACAGCCTGACAAAAAATGTCAGATGTATCTGCAAAGAGGCATACTACTGAGTAGTTCATTTAATATATTGGAGTGGAATAAATAGCTATATCTTTACATATATCTAAATATCTGTATCTACAACTTTGTTCCAAACCACAAAAAATATCTGCATGTCTTGTTTGCTATGAAAAAATCCACAAGCAAATCTGTTAGTTATTATGATAAGCTTATACACAAAAAAATTATAATGGACAATTCTTTTTTCATGTGTAGTTAAACTCAGGAGTGTCCAACAAATTATTAACACTCTTGAAGTAAATAAAATCCTAATACTATGAAGATATTATCTTTCAAGTACTTATTTTCAAAGAATAACCTTTTTCCATACCTGCAATTATCTTACTCTAAATTGATTGTTGTTGACATGTGTAATTAATGCTTAAAAAAGGAGAAACCAGGAACTAAGGCAGGCAGCCATTATTTGAAGTGTAATGTCTGCCAGATTAATGTTGCTGTAATGAATGTTCATTGTGTATTTAAACTGCATGACAACTAGAGTAAGAGCCCTTGAAAAGCTGGTTCAGTGGACAAAATTTATTTATTTCTAATAAAAATCAGACTGAAGAGGCTTAAACCCACTAGTTCACATTTTTAGGATTAATTGGACCCTGTATATCTACATGTCTCTTTTCACAACACATTCTGCTCTATTTGTTTACATTGTGCTGTACCAGGTCATGACCTATGTCTACTAAAGTTGATATTAAGATGCTCAAGATCTGAACCCCTTAATATCTGCAATTTTGCAATTTGTTTTTAGCTCTTCATTAGTAGCTCTAGCTAGACAGTTATGAGTAAACAATTGCATCATTAATGCTGTATGCTTGGGTAATCTTTTTTATTCAAGGAAAGTGAAGACAGTCCCAGCATGAACTGGGTGTCTGGACGTGAGCCACCAGGAGTGAGGTCAGCAGGACTGAGCAGAAACTGGGGGAAAGGTAATTCCAGCAGTAGGAGGTTGGGACTCATGAACATCTACTCAAAACAGACCCCAGACTCAGATGAAGGGAAGAACTGCACATTCACACTAATTAGAGTACCAGGTATAAGATACAGCCAGCAAATGGGGGTTGAATACTAATTAATTAAAAAATTATGTCATCTGTAAGTAATGAAAGCTGATGCCTTTTTTGTTCTAATGTATAATGCAACATTTTGATGATCAGGGAGTCAGTCTTTTGTGGGTTAGGTTATCCCTATTTCACACAAAGTAGAATAAAAAATAGAAATGCCTTGCCTCAATGTGTGAATTAGCCCTGTGCACTGTGTGGGACATCAAAATCAGTGAAAGATCTTTATCTACTGAACAGGATTTAGACTCCCACTCCTAGTACACTCTTGATGGCTGCATAGAAAATTATGGTAGGCTTCATTGTCTGATTTTTGCTTATTTTCATATACTACATCTGATTTATAAGGGGTTTTTTGGGGTTTTTTTGGGGGGGTTTTTTTTGTTTTTTTTGTTTTGTTTTTTTTATGGGATTCTGAGAAGTTCAAACAGGACTCTTTAAATAGACAAGCAATTCATTCCCACCTCCCTTCTTTTGTGCTTCAAAATAATAATAATAATAGTAACAACAACAACAATAGAAAGAACTAATAAATAAATAAATGGATTTATCTTTAAAACTCTCTACATGCAAGAATAACTTCCAGTTATCAAGAGAACAAGTAAAAGTCACTTCATACTTTTAAAGGAGGAAAGAAAACTAATGAGAAGTATAAATGTATTAATTTTTAAGTAATACTTTGAACTATTGGCATCAAAAACAACTATAAAATAATTGGTTTAATGAAAACTGTTTAATATCCTTTCTACAACACAATTGGGAAATAAAAGTAGCATCTAGTATCTACTCCCTCTGCCCATGAGCACAGGGATTTTGTTCAAGTTCACACCTGCAAATGTGGAGCTGCTTGAGTAAGTTCTAGGTGTTCCATCAGGACCTGCCTCCTGATGTCCTGGTTTGTGGGTTTCCTGGATAGATCTCGCACTGTAAGATAGATCTTACATTGTAAGTTGTCTTTTCTCCCTTCCTGGGGGTTTCCTTGGGCTCACCTTGGACTTATCACTCCACATAGTCTGGGACTGCCTGTGGATCCTGTCTCTCACCACTCTGCCCAGGTGTACCTTGAGGGAGGGCACTGCCCTGCCCATGCCGTATCTACTCTCAACTCCCAGCTCATCCTGCCTCAGGGCTCAACTGGCCTCTTGGGGCTCCCTGGCACATACACTGTAGGTACCTTGCAAAAGCTGTAAAATCAGATTAATATTGCTTGCCATCACCTTGCACTCATGTTTGTGTTTCAGCACAAATACTGCTGTGTATCTCAGCTGTTTGTAAAATCCGCAGAATGATGTGGCTTCACGAGAGAGCAAATTTTCAGATGTGAGTAGAATGGAAGGAAGACGATGAAATAGCTGCTGCATGATGGCTGTGGCACAGCAATTCCAAGCAAGTACTCACTGAACTATTTCAGTACCTAGAGGCTGCACAGCTCATGGCTGGTTTATCATAACATGGAGCTAGAGTTCCAACCACAGATTTTTTTTGGTGGGAAGGGACGTCTTGATATCATCTAGTACACCCCTCCTGCTCACACAGGGTGAGCTAGATAAGTCCAGCTGGCTTTTGAATATTTCCAAGGAAACTCCGTCACCTGGACAAACAGTGACAGTGTTTAAACACCTTCACAGTAAAAAAGATTTTTCTTGTGTTTATATGGAATCCCATATTTGTCAGCTTTTTCCCATTGCTCTTGTCAGACTCTGAAGAGTCTGGCATGACTGGAGCATGCCCCCTGTCATACAGGTAGTATGAATGAAAAGATTTCTTTGAAAGAATCCCAGATGGAAGTGCCTGCAGCATGACCGGTGTACATTTTCATAAGCTGAGACTTGGAAAAGAATATTTTTGATCTTTAAACTGATTGTTCCTATGTTCCTGCTTGCACAAAACAAAACAATCCCCCAAAAAACCCAAACCATCCAACCCAAACCAAATCAAATCAAACCAAGCCAAATAAAAAAAAAACCTAAACCAAACCCGAAACTCTCCAAATCCCAACATATTCTCAAGAAGCATGGATGTTTGTTGAACTCCACAGAAACCAACAAACTTTTCAAAAGTCAGTGAGTATAACACATAGAAAAATAGTTCTTGGACAAGTAAAAAAGATCAGATGTGGCAGATTTATATTTTTGAATATCATTATCAAAGCTGGACCTTGATTTATCAAACAACAGTCCATGAGTCAACACTAAAATACAATACCCAATAGAAGTGTTTCTTTAAGCTACTTACCTACTGTGAAACTAAAATTCTCCAAATCATAACTATTAAAGTGGAAACATTAATTATATCAGCCTCCTTTATTCACACAGTTTTCTCCCCACCATTTAAGACTGTGGTAATTTGTTATGTAGCACTGATCTGATACAATATCTTTGATGCATCTGCAAGCTCCATGCTGTTTCTTCTTAATAGATCTCAGAAGTATCTCCGTGGGTATTCTGCTGAGCTTTCTCAGCATAAAGGAAGACAGGGCTTTAATAGCCAACAATCAGTTTTTCTCTGCAGCATCATATTTTTAGCACAGCTCAATGGCAACTGGGCTAAAGTTAATGCTGTTTAAGCACACCACTGTGGAACCCTCTGAGCAGCAGCTGCTGAGCAGCCCTCGAGCTGGACTGGATCAGCCTCAGGACCACCTGTACACAAGTGCTAATTCTGCTGACCCTGCATTTCTTGTTAAACAGACTGAAGATGGGATTCAGATCTCTCCTTTCGTGTTGACACTCCAGTGTCTTGCCTCTCACCCGGCAAGCACGGAATTGCATTAAATGCTGATTGGTAAAACCTTTTAGAATCTATGAACAGTTTTCATTTTTCTCATTCCACACGTACAGAAACATACATTTATGTTCATGACTCTGGAAACATTTATGTTTTCAGACATGGCAAGTGGGACAGTTTAATATTTTCAAGGAATTCAGTTTTGAATACTATGTCATCCAGACATATCTCCTGCAGTAACTAGAAGTACAGCAGGGTACAGTTCTCCATAAACTTTGGAATTTTTGTTGTGTTGTTTGTTTTTTTTTTCCTGAGAATAATTTCTTAACTAAGAAAATGCATTTTTGATGCATGTCCATAAAAGAATAAACAGCTAACACACTCCAGTAAAAAAAAAACCAGGATTTAAAATTATATTAAGGAAAGGTAAATTTAGCATGAGGTAAATTTTTGATGAGAACCAAAGTGTACTTCTAATTATTTGCATCACTGTAGAAAAGCAAAGGGAAAAAGGGGTTGGGATTTAAAAAAATACCCCACATTATTTTTCTTTTTCATTCTGCTCTTCCTCAATACTAATTCTTTGCAAAACATTACTAAATCTCAAATAAATGTTTGTCTTTTAGCTTTCTAAATATTCCATTGGGCAAAGAAATGTATTTCAATTTTTAAAATTCAACAACTTGAGGAGTTAGAAGGGTATTATGTAGTTGTTCAGGCATAAACTGAAGAATTCTAATTTATTAGGTCTAAAAAATATTCAAGACATCTGTTGTTAGTGGATTATTTTCACCTTAAGTAAAAGATAGTATGATTTTCCAGAAGCTGTGGAGCTGATAATTATCATACTGACAAAAGCTGCTCACCAATAAAGCCAGTTTTGCAATTAAAACCAGCCATACATGAAGAACATCTTGCAGAACAATATAATCTGTGTATGCATCCTCTACCAGGCACAGGAAACCTGGGGCAAATTTTAAATTAAACTATGCTAGAATATGTTTCCTAAACCATGGGCTTGCCATGCTGGCAATCCACACATCCTGACATTTCCAAGGATATAGATCTTTGAAATGCTCTTGGCAAATGGAGGGAGACAAAGGTACCCTGCTACTGCTTGTGCTGCTGGAGACTCCAGCAACTGCTCTTGGCTGCTCCTGACATTTTCTGAAGCACTCTGATACTGTCACCTCTGCGTGATTCCTGAGTGCCACTAGGGAGAACAGAAAGCCATTCCCTTCTGAAGTATCTATCCACACATGGGAATGTAGCTTTTTTAAGCCTGAGAAAAAAAGAAAAATTTCATTATCAGTTGAAGATAATTTGAGACTGGCTGTAATTAACTACCGTGTCTTTATTAAGCCATTTTCTTTTCCATTTTTAGCTTGTAGTTTTGAAGAACTTCAATGAGTTCTGAAGGGAACTACTGACATGTTTCTTTCGATAACACTGAGCATCTTAGACTGGCATTTAAAAAAATAACTATTTTTCAACTTTTCATAACATCTCTTTAGTGTGTAATATTGCATTAAGAAATGAAGTGTGTAGCAGGTTATTTTTAGAAATCAGTGTTTTGGCTAAATGTCTTTGTGGAAAACAGCTGTTGAGCCATAACAATAAAATGATGAAATGTTCATCTGTGTCCAAGTTACTAGCTTGAATTTTTTGAAACTCCCCTTGTCTCTAGGTTTGCTTTATTCAGAGCTGGAACCTGAGTTTACTACAAATAGACTCATTAAATTCATCCTTTAGATCCAATGGCTTTTGGACAGCCTCATGATAAAATGTAATCTCTTACTGTGTTGTGAAATCTCTTGGTGTTGACATTAAATGATGCTTCCTATGCACTGTGTACGTGGGAGAACAAATAATTGCCACAAGTAATTTTTACTCTTTTGGTCTATAGTTAGGGTTTGCAAGAGGATTATAATGATCCAGCACTGACTATTGTATTATATGCCCTCAAATTACTGCAAGGCCTGGCTATCCAAGTCACATAAATACTAACAAACAAATCTTGCACTCTTCTTATTTTCTGATTCTATTGCTATTTTAAGCTATTCTTAAGTTTCCACATTACTTCTTTTTCTTTGCCAGACTTCAGTGAAATTTTTTTAGCAGATTACTGTACTGAAAAACCAACACATATTTTGCTTTTATTCAGGAGATGTTTAATTTTCAGTTTCTTTAAAGACATGATTTTGAGAATATCTTCCTCTTCTTCTTGTCATAGGATAATGATTCTTTTGAAATTAAAAGAAACCGGTATAATAAACAGTGTAATGGTAGTATTTGCTGAATTGCTTTTGTTCCATGTCCCACATTCAGTAATATTTATTTGAATTTAAGTTCCATATTTATGAAATTATTATAACTGCTCATTTTGAAGAAGTAGTAGATAAAGAAATTAAGCCACTACAGGTATTCACTGGAAGAACCTTTACTTCATTTTTGTTACTGTAGGTAAATAAAAATGGCCAACCATTTTTATTCTAAGAGTTACTGAACTCAGTCAAATAAACTTTTCATGTGAAATTTGATTTCAAATAATAAAATAACCCCTAGATTTGTTAAATTATAAAATTATTCATACATAAGAGTTATCTTTCCTGGTTATGTATTTTAATAAGAATACTGTAAAAAATGTTGATTTTTTTTTCATACAAAGTCAGAATTAAATCTGGATCCTTACTGATTTCAGTAGCAAAAATAGTCTGACTAATCAAAAAAATGTCATAACTTAGGGAGTTCAAAATCACCAATTTTATTGATATTATATTCTGTCTGATTTCAGAATATTAGGCAAAATACTGGTGAGTGGTAATTAGAAGGCAGAGACTCTTTCAAGCACTAGATTCAGGCACAGTTTGAGTTTTTATTTTTTGGCATAGTGATTAACATAAGAATCAATATTTTAGTAGAAATTCACTATTACTAAATAACATATAGATGAGTTTGCATGATACATTAAAAAAAAAGAAAGCAGATCTAGGTGTAAGTTAAACATAGGCTGGTATATTTTTTGAGAATAAATCTGATATATGTATTTTAAGGCAACAGGTAAAATATTCCCTATTTCAAATTCTGACTTGTGCCAAATTCTTTTTTATAGAGATTTTTAGATTTTATTTTTTTTTTAATCTTCTATTTTTACCCACTTTTCCTCTCCACTGACTTCTATTAAATTTTTGTCTTGGTTTAGTGTCCTTTGAGTTTAAATGTGAGATTGATTGCCAAGCAAATCTTATTGTCTCTCTTGCCTACAAGATACAATAGGAGCCTTGAGCACGGTTACTCTGTTCTCATATTAAACAGCTGTGGGTATCATAGCAGAGCAGTTTCTCAGATAATAAAGACATGCTGTTGAGCACTGGACTCTTCACTCTATATTGGGAAAAGGGCTAAAAAACATGTGTTAAGCTTGGACAGATCCCTGCTAATGTGCTGTGCTTTTCTGATCATCTTTGAAAAAGAATTGTAAAAAGTACATTGAACACCTGGTAAAACTGTCAGAGGCCACAGGAGGACAAATTCAAGACCAGATTGGACGGGGCTCTGAGCAACCTGGTCTAGTGGGAGGTGTCCCTGTCCGTGGCAGTGAGGTTGGAACTGGATGATCTTCAAGGTCCTCTTCCAACCCAAATCATTCTATGATTCTTTGATTCTATGACGAATTCAGTGTGAAAAGTTATGTAGCAGTAGAAGTTCCTTCTTGTATTAACATCAAATTCTTCATTAAAACCTGAGAAAAATTGGTTTTTACACCAAGCCCTTTGCTTTATAAAGCAGATTCAATAAGCCCAAATAATGTGAATCTGCATTCAATGCCGAACAATTAATTAAGGAACGCAGTTTTCTAGAAAACCTATATATTTAATATGATTTTTTAAGTAAAAAAAAAATTTTTTTTTAGTTTGAAACTGTTTTTCTTCTTAATATTTTCTGAAATTTTATTCAAGATAGACACTCAATACCACTTTCAAAGAGCAAATTGCAAACAAATAATTTTGAATTTGTCAAAACAAAACACTGTGAGCTTAAGCTCAGTGTTTAAGCTTTTGATGCAGATACCACCCTCCACAGTCAATTATAGACACAGTTTCAACTGTGATGTACAGTGTTTGCTACTAGGAATGTTGACATTTGCTTGATTTTATTTCTGTGACAGAGAAATCCCTAGAGATTGTTGTTGTGAGTAAAAACCTTCTTATCCTGACTGTTAAAGGCTACATTTGATAAACAACTGTGTGGAAGAAAAAGGAAAAATTATCTTTGTATTATCATTTGGGAAGCTGATAAAGCCTTCTTTCCCGTAAGTTTTTGGAGGATGAGACAGCACACCAGCTTCCCCCAAATTACTTTCATATTGTTATACCAACTTTGTATCCTGTATCATGATTTAAACTAGTTCAGTTCAGCGAGGTTAATTTATTTCTCCAAGTAACACAGATGCTCCACCATTTTGTGCTCAAAGTGAGACACAGCAAGAGATGCTTAAACACTTGAATTTGTCCCTGATTAGCTATCTCGGAAACTAATTAAGTAATCAATAAACAGAACAAGTACAAGTCAATGGCATCTCTGATAAGTGTGCGTGATCTTAAACGTAAAGCAACATAGCTGTCAGCAATTACAAGGAAAGCTATACCATCCTAAGGTTCATTAAGATACACTTGTACAGCTATTAAATGTCCATCTATTAATAGATTTTGTACAATACATGAGACGGGGAGGGGGGTTGTCTTTAGCTTCACTGGCATGTAGAGTAAGTTTCACCTAATCATCTGTAAGAAATACCAGATGTACTTGCATGTCTACACATACACACACACAAACACATATATTTATACAACTAATATGAAGCAACCTTTTTTCATACAAATACTTGAGAATTCATGTCAAACTAATGTCAGTAGCTCTTGAGGCATGGACTTGATGTATTTAATGTGTTGCTATGGAAGCATTATGTCTCTTTCCATTGCAAAAATGATATGCCTGAGCATGAAACAGAATCTGGCTGATTTCAATCTTTGAATAAGTCCTGACACATGAGCTTGATGATGAGATTTTAAATTATCTGGTTATCTAAAAACACATACAGTTCCTATTTTCAGCTAAGCAAAAATGCAGAATTTATCACAGCACTTAATCTTATCAAGGCTGTTATATGTAATTACAGGGCAAAACAAAGGAAAAGCAATCCAGTCCTAATTGCACCCCTGTTACTAAAATGGCAATGATCTTGCTGTACTTTGCCATTTCTCCTGCAGGATCGCACAGTGCTTTCATGAGCCACTGTAGCTGCTCCTTGAGCTCTGGGATTGCTGATTACAGTATCTTCTTGCACATACACATTATCTTTTCCACTGACATTCACCTTATTACTTGATAAGACTTAGGTTCTGTTTCAACATGACTGTCTTTAAAATGAGTTAAGGATGCTCTAATCATTTGCCTTTGCAATTAAGGTATTTGTGAAAGGATTCAACATAATTTTAAATCTTCTCCAGCTTCAGTGTTGGCAGAAGACCAATCAAGTAATTTGAGCTTCCATTCCCTTTATTAATAAAAAATGAAATTCGTATATCTGCAGCTCAAAGCTGATTAGGTTTTGCACGTGCCTAAAACTATGCAAGTACTCAACTGTTCAATGGAAGTATCCTCTGATTTTGTTTAAATGTGTTTTACAGCATACAGGGAATGTGCATTGAGACAGAGGACTAATTAACTCAAGAAACCTAGAGTGTCGTTTTCCTGAATGATTAGCTTTTGAAATTCTGGTCTGGATCTTATGTGTAATACTTGTATTTTGTTCAGAAGTCAAATTGCCATCACACTGATTAAAACCGGGACACTTCTTTAACAGAGTTAATAAATGATCAGGGTGACAATTCAGCAAGGCAGATAAGTGTGTGATGGATTTAGCAACATGTTCCAGGTTAGCCACAAGTCTAATAACTAGGACAGCAGGTAAAAAACAGGCTTTGATGTTTGAAATAGAAGAGGCAATTGTCAGTAAGCAGAATGTAATTTTCTGCACTGGAATTTGGCCAGCCCGATGGGTGCTTTACAGCGTAACTCTTCCAAAAACTGTCTTTGCTCTTTAATGACTACAAGCAGTTAGAAGGTTGGGTTTATGTTTTATCGAAAATCTGGCAGTAAGTTCATATAAATGGTGATAAATTTTCCTTAAAATTTCAAATTTCCCATATGTACTCATAAGGAAAATTTTCTAATTAAAAAACCAATTCCATAAATCATTAATAGCAATAATAGCAATAGATATTGTCAAATATTCAGCCTTAAAAATGGTACTTTTGCTGAAGAAAGGTCATGGTTGATTTTCTATCATTTATGTATAACTAAGACTTACAAAAATTCCTTCTTATTTCTAGAGTATTACCCTTCATCATTGTCAAGGCATATCAAAATGCAAGATTACAGCTTTATAACATGACTTTCAGGACATCAGCTGAAACTGTGAACACTGTCAGCTGAATGGTGAAAAAAATACTTAATTTACCTGTTATTTTTTATTTTAATCTTGTGAAATATAAAAAAATCCATTGAAAATCCAAAATCCTTAAAAAAACCATAAAACTAAAACAAAAAACAAAGCAGAGGAATTAAATCAACAACGTGAAAGGTGGTTTTTATTGATATCTGTTTTTTCCTGATTTTATGTTCCACTGTTTCCTGTCTCTTACACTTCTTGATTTTCTTACTATTTTTCTTTTTCTTCACTCCTTCCCTGTGTCTCTGTTCCCAGATTTTCTTTTTTCCTCTTTCCCTTCCTCTTCCTTAATTAATTTCTATGACCTTTTCAAGTTGTTCATTTACAATTACTAATATTTTGCTAATTCAAATAGCAAAAAGAGATTAACTTCACCAGTGATGTGAATGGAATAACCTTGGTGTGAATTTAGAATAGAAATCAAAGTTTCACAATTCCTGTAGCTGTATCAGGTGACAAGACCTTACAATCTCACATGAGGTCCCAGAAAACATGCAAATAAAGGCAGATAAATTTGCTTAATTTTGTCTGGTGACATTTGTAAAGCTGTTCACCTGTGTAAATGTTTGACCAATCGGGACTTAATACATGGCAAGACAACATGGCATATAGGCAGGTACTGAAAAAAATAAAAAAGAGAGTGTAAAGTACGAAAATCATTGCAAAACCAAGACTATTTAAACATTGAATTCACATCTGTTCCTGCCTTGCTGAACAGATTCTTTTGCTTTTGACATGGAAAACCCAGTAATCATTGGTGGCTTTTACATATCAAGAAAACAAAACAAAACAAACAAGCAAATAAACCCCAACGAAAAACAACAAAAATTTATAAAACTTTATTCCTCAAATTCTCTTTAGTTTTATAACAATCAGATTTTCTATGTGGCTGTAACATTAGAATTCTTAATTTGACCACAAAGATGGAAGAGGATCCTTAAAACAAAAAATATTTTGACACCATCCTGGTAAACCCTAATACATCCCGATTCCAGAATTTGCAATAACATAACCAAAGACTTTACCAACAACAGAAAGAAAAGAGAGGCAGGGCATGGGATCAAGCACCATCCTACATTTTCCTGCTCTATATGATCATTCACACACTTTCTGTCATGGCAAATTAATCCTTTCCCAACAATGCCAAACACAGTATGGGATACAACATAATGCAGGAACAAGTCAGTATGGATAAAACCTGTTTGAACATAAAGCTTAGTCCTGTCCTGGGAGAAAATGAAGTGCTAAAGAAGCAAAGCAATCTGTGCTGAGCACCTCTCAGGCTAGAGAGAACTTTCCAGAAGTACAATGGCAGAGTTTGGTACCCAGCAAGAGGCCAACTGAATGCCAGGATGTCGACATGACCCAACAGGATAGGAAGTGAAAACAAGCATATTGTTTCATTCTGAACAATATTGGTGCAAAATGTTGATGGTTTTGGATCTCCTTTCAGGGCTGTAACTCTCAGTTAAATAACTGTTCTTCCTCCCCTAAAAACTCAACCTTACAGAGCAGAATCACTTGTAGCCGTCTATGAAGGAAAGGCCAGGATTACAATTTCTTTTTAACCGGGGAGAGACTGTAAGTCACATCTCTATTTTCATGGGAGTGCCTTAGTAATTATCTATAGGTTGTTTCAGAAGTGAAAAAGAGTTGGAAAAGATTTCTTTCCCGTTATGGAAAATATAGCACTTCTCCATGCTATAATTCAAGCTTTTTGTGGAGAACAATTGCAAAATGCTGATTAGGACTTTCACCCGCAGTGGGAAAAACAACAGCCGTAAATTATAATCCAAATCCAAGCTCTGTCTAAAACAGTCCTTAAACCAATAATTTATATTTCCCCTCCTGCACATGTCTAGAGCACTTAACTAGAAAATGTCATGGTCATAGGGACAGATATTCCTTCTATATTTATGTGCTTGCTTTTTGAACTGTAAGCACATTTTAGCATGTGTATTCACCATACAATCTGATATTAATTTTAATTATTTTCAGCATTAAAGGCCCATGACACTATTAGCTGACCATTAAAAGTCATCTATAGCTCATTATCAGTGATTAATCACCTGCTGTCTTATAATTAATGTTTATTAGGGGAACAGCAGTTTAATAGCCGTTCCATATTTTCTGTGCTAATCAAGGAAACTTAAAAGGCAGTAAAATGGACTCTCAAAAATTTGAAATGGCATTTTTTGACAGTGACTTTTATGTCTGAGGAAGTAAACTGTCACTGAGAAGTAGATTTAAGAGCTAAAAATGTCTAGAAAGGAACAGCTTTAGAGACTTATTTTTCTGTAATAGTCACTGAAGCCTTAATGAACTTTTATTTTTTTGTAGATAGCCTTAAATTTCCAGACATTTCCAGACATTTCCAGATATTAGTCTGGCCATGCCAGAATCATCTTGCTGTATTTCGCTAACAGGCCTGTGACTATCTTTCACTTTCGCTACAGTGCAGTATCTCCAGCTTGTAAAACTTAATGAAAATATCCCAAGTTTGATATTAGGAGGAAAGCAAATAGGAAGTTTAAGTCTTAACCTGATTGATTTCCACAGAAATTTCTTCTCAATCTCTATTAAAACATTCAGGAAACTAACACAAGTGATACATATTATAATAATTAATTTTATCACCTGTTGATCATGTCCTGTCCCCACCTACTTGCTCTCACATCAAAATGAAAGTGTCTGCCCCCCAGAGTTCATCCAACTTCCTGCTGGTCACAAGAGAAAACAAGAGCCATCCCTTGCAGGTGTCAGCTGTAGCACTGTGGGAGAAATTAGATTAGTTTTTTTATTTCCATTTCTTCTGTGAATATTTCCTGAAGTCCAATGCTTTAATGAGCTGATATCCAAATTCCCATCAGAAATTATTCTGTGCCATTTTAAATGTATTTGTTGCACTGTCCAGACAGTATATATGGTTTTGTTTTGGATTTTTTTTCCTTTCCTTAGAGCTTACATATGTAGAGTTTACATATAACCATCTAACTACACAGAGCACTTCTCTCCCTTCACAGCCTGTTTGGCTGAATGAAACAATGCCTTTCACACTCACTGGGTATCATAGGTTCTGTCTCCCTAACATCAGTTTTGCAGCCCTTCTCTGCCCTTATTCCCATTTGAAATCACATTTCCTAAGCAAAGCTATTTTCTTTAAGAGGAGGCTTTTCTGGTCTGTGTAGTTATACCCTCGCTCTGCTGAAAACACATCTGATAAATTCTGGTTATATACTTGTTTTTCCATAGTTGCAAAATATTCATGTCTGATATTATTTCTGGGATTGCCCCAAGCTCCCTCTCTTGCTCAGTAATCTATCACCTACTTTATGATTAAAGGTTACATTAAGTAACCATACATACATTCCTGGCCTTGCCTTTTTATGCTATGATACTTTGGGCCATTTCTATTACTTCAGTCTTCTATGTCATTCATTTAATTCATGATGAATTCCTTTGAGTTAAAATGATAAAGGATAGCATTATGCTATTAGCAATCTCTATCAGATCTCAGCTTTTGTACAAGGGTTGTGGACTGGAACATTAATTAAAGCTGATTCTGGAGAACTCCCTGTGGGCCGCTCCCTGGCACAGCAGTTTTCTTTCCCTGTCTTACCACTGTGCTGCTCATTTTACCTTTGAAGTCCCAGTCCCCCTCTTCTCTCACTAATCTTCTCACTTTTCATGTGACACTGCTAACTTTGAGCAAGCAACTTTAAGCAAGCACCTTAATTACTTAAAATATAATCAACTTAATACAATTGCAGAATGCGAACTTTGAAAGGAATTCTCTCATTTGGAGTAGAGCCCAAATTGCTACATAATGACAGAATTTCCATTGTTTCAGCAGTTTTGTAGATAAATCTGTAGGGATCTGTGTTGCAGATTCTCCTAACCATCAAGTGCACCATCTTAGCTGCCAAAAGTGTACTTAACTACAGACTGCTCTAATGGATTTTTTTTTTCAGTTAAAAGCTCCTTAAGTTAAAGCATTCACTGAGAGAATTCCATTGGGTCAAAGAAAGGAGGAATAGTCCTTCCTAACAAATATTAGCTGCTGATTAGTTATTACCTGCATTTCAACAGATACACAATTTAAAAAGCAATAGTATCACCTTGCATACCAAAAGACCCCAACATGTGTCCTACAAATATGTGCAGAAATAAAATTGAACATTTCTGGTTTGGATCGACAGCTTTGAAATCACTGAATAAGAATGAAATTCTAATGAAATTTTAAAGAATCTATATAACTGCTCTTTTACTTTAAATATTAAGTCCTAAACTAATCTGATGCAGTGAATAATCTGAGGCTCCTGATTTCTGCTGACTAATATATATATAGAGAACTATATGAAGGTTTGCCTGGAATATGGTCTATAGGTTAAATTAGTGATACTCCTTAATGTAGTACTATACATCTAACAGTTTTGATATTGCTGGGAAAGTCTGTCTTTTTCTGCACAACTTTTTAGTAAGATTATTGTCTCTGTTCACCACTCTTGTGATCTCCCTTCCTTCCATTAGCTACCTGCAATTAGTGAAGATAACCAAAGGTCTTTTCTGAATCAGAGGAGGGATTTCATCTATCATAGCACAAGAGTGTGGCATGCCAAGCCCTTTTGGGGCTTCCCTGGCTGCCATCAAATGCAGGTTTTACCTTTCACAGGGAGGAAGCAAACTTAAAGCCCTGTCCTCCCACAAAGTAAAGAAACCTAAAAATAAAAGGTGAGAAAGTCTTGCAGATTTATTGTGACGCTTTTAACATTTTTTCCCTCTTTTTCTCTTTGCTTGCACAGAAAATGGTCAGCTGAATTCAGAAACCTTTCTAGGTATCTTAAATCTTGAATTAGGAATAAAATTAGGAGACATCTGAGATTTCCAAGTTTTGCCCACTGACTTTTTCTTTGAAGAAACCTCAAGGCAAGCTGAGAAAGTTCAGGTGATTGATGTAGGTTATTTTTGCTATGAAACGCTAAACATTGTTTTTTTTCTTCAAAAACTGTTTTTGCTTCTATTATGATGTTTTATAACAGAAGTAATTAAAAACTGAGCAGATCTATCCATTTGTGTGGGGCTATAAACATACAAATAAACCAGCACCGCATTGTTTTGCCTGTGGTATTTATCGTGTTTGGGTCTCATTTACTTCTAGATAAAAAGGAATTATTAGCCCCAGTAGAAAGGAGATTCTGCTTAATCTCGAGCATAAAGGGAGGTCTAGGGGTTTAATGGAGAAAAGGATCTTACTTGGGAGCTAATGCTGCTCCCAAGTCGGTGTTAAGAAAAACTTTACTCTAGAGTTAACCCCATGAAAGCTCTGTGCTGACAAATAACCAGAAAGCTTAAGGGAAACTATGGCCCTCTTCACTTTAATTAGACAAAGAGTTTGAATTTAGCTACCCAGGTATATATATACCCAGTAAGGCACATTATTATGTGCTTCTATAGTTATAACAGCATGGATTAAGGCCATAATACATTTATTGTACAAACTGTATTTGATGGCAGTTTAATGGCAGGGACCATGAGAGAAGGATGTGTTAGACCTCACAAGAAAAAAAAATTTGTAGTTATATAATCCTTTAGCTCTTTGTAGTCATCTGTGATGTACTACTGTGATGTAGACATCTGGTCAAGTCATCATTGTAAGAGTTTCTAGAAGGAATAAATGAAAGTCATGTCTTTCACTGCAAAAAAATAGAGAAACGGAGGTCGAGGAATATTATGACTTCCGACTTTTATCAACACAAGTCTCATGCTACCTGAGTATCCCAACTAGGACCCCTGTGCATATGTAAGAATAATTTTCTTTGCTCATTTATATATTAAAATAATGATTAATGCATTTTGCCTGATTGTCATACTAAAAGCAATGTCAAAATGAGGAGCAGAATAAACTCTTCTGCTGCACTCCGCTGCACCTGAGGGCCACTGGGCTGCAATTCACACAGTTCTGTTACTGTCCTGAGGAGATTCTAGGAGTAAAAAGCCAGAGTTGGTTAAAATTTTCCTTGGGGATTTCTCCTGCTCTAATGCAAGCTTCTTGTCCACTTTGAGCAGTTCTTGAAAATGGTCATTAATAAGTTAGTGTCTACACCTTTTCAAGGTGATAGTTTCAGAACTATTTTCATTTCATAACAGAACTACAAACAATTCCCATTGCTTCAAATAACCTGGTGGCAATTCTCCATCTTAAAATAGTCTCTCTTCATTCATTGAAGAGAACTCCTATTTCAGGAATGAAATTTCCAAAAAGTGCCAGTCATGGTCATTAAAAAAAATTTTAAATCCATCACTTGTTCTAGGCAGATTTTCTTTATCCATGCAATTGCATTCAGGACCAATTCTGTGTTGAATAAAAAGTCAACAATTAAATTTCTACTCTTCTCATTAATCTTTGTATCAGTCTACCTTTATTTTGAATTGGGTTGAACACATTCTCTATCACAAATTCACATATTTAGCAGAATAGAAAAAAATCATATAAGTAGAATTACTTTTTCTTTCATCCTCAGCATCTAAGAGCCAGTCATATTCTGTACACGGGCTTCTGCTATTTCTTTTTCAGACAACACAAAAATTCAACACTAAAATATAATAAACATAAACTATCACAAGTTCAGTAGCAGTATTTATTCTGCCATATAAATTAGTCTGTTTTAAAGGATTTTGAGGATTTTCCAAAAATTTTTGTATATTTGTTACCTATGAAAATCAACATTAACAGTGCTAGGCAGGAAACTGGTGCCATTTAAACAGCTGCAACATATTGGAAAGAAAAGTTGCTGTATAAATCCATAAATGTTGGCCAACATTGTTCCAGTCCTGGGAATTTATTAGAAAGAGATTGCTTATCTTTTTTACAAATATTTTTTGAACTTTTTATTTTATGTTTTTAAATGAAAACTTATTAAAATTTACATAGTGTTTAACTTATTTTACTCTGGTGTAGGTTTAAAAAAAATAAAATTAAGAACAGGAGAGGGAAAGAATGGGATTGGTTGTTAATGGTAGTAATAAAAACAGCCTGTTAAATTCAATAATAAAAGTTATTTCAAATCAAAATACCTAATCAAAATGAATTATCGAGTGAAAAGTCTTGGTAATTCTTATACAGCACCAAGAGGCACTGTTGTATTCAAAGCAAAAGCAGTTATTTAACAGTTGGTACCTCTGGTACGTCCATAGATGGAAATGCCTCACCCTGCTTTTCCACGTCCATGTCCTGCAAATTTATGAATTTTATAACAGAAAAGAGAAAATATGACTGATGTATATTGCATAAGTGGGCACCAAAATCCCATATATTTTCTGGTTCTTATTTTTAGAATGAAATAATATTTTGGAAATTTATGATTCAATATGCAAAATGATCCATGCAAATGATAACATTAAAAAAGAATCTGTAAAAGAGACTTGCTCAGGTTTGTGTGAGTTGCCCTTGAGATTCATCCTCTTGTACTTAATAAATCTACCACAGGGTGCGTGCATAAGTCCTGTACCCAGCCTGAAGCCACGCTAGCTAAGATTCACTGGGCCTGCACAGCATGAGAAATGATAATTGTTAATAAGGATAAGGCTAATGAGTAATGATTAAGTCTATGGAACAAAGCAGCTCTGCTGCTGCAAATGTTGCCCTTTGGGTATGATTTAGAGGTTTGCCAGAGCAGTGGAAACAGGAAGAGTCCAGAAATTTTTTACCACTTTGTCACTTCGGACATCTGCTCCCATTGCAGTGGAACCCTGCTTTCAGGTCTAGTTTTCCAGCACAAAGCCAGGAAACTGGAAAACTGGATGAGCTGAAGCACCTCAGAACAGGCACTCTCTGGTTGCACAGTGGGAAACCCAAACCTGTCTGTTTTTACCCCAGCATTTTATGGTAGCCACAGGCATAAATATTGATTGGTGATACTCAAAGCTGCTGCTCCATTTGCCTTGTGGCTAATGTCAGCCCCTCTCCTTTTCATCCAGTGAAAATTAAAGTAGTTTTATGAAGTATAACATAAAGAAAAGGAAAAGTATAGCCACTATGAGTATATTTTATTAATGCAAAATTATGTTACAATGGCAAATTACTCTTATTTACTGCATTTTTTATCAATTTAATTTTGTTTTCAATTAAAAAAATTTAAAAAGTAACAGTTTTTTGTGCAAGTCTGTTGTTTTCTTTTTTCTTGTACAGGTGTATTCATGCTAGATCATGCTTTATCCTTCATACTGATTAGAGAAAAAATATGTGGCATAGCTGAGACCTAAGTAAGACTCAGTCATTTCAACCATTATCCTGAGGGTTCAAGCATTGATCTGGGTGAGATGGCCCAGAACTGTGACTGTTTTCAAGATATCTGGAATGGAAAATGAGAGTCTGAAATGAGCAGCTCTGAAACATTCACTTAATTCTTCTGCATTTCATGTGAAATTAAACTTCCCAATCAATTGTTTGGGGTGTCTTGGAAATTTCCTGAGCACCAGAAATTTCATGACAAATTTTTTTATAAGCATCATTATATTCTCCCAATTTTTTTTGACTTGCAAGAACCTTTTGTTTGAATGGGTCATTCATAAAAATCTACCACTGTAAATAAGAACTATTGCATATGTATTTTCCTCACATAAAAATCAGAGGTCACTTAACATTAGATTAGAGCTCACAGTTATTTTTGAAATACTATGTTGAACTTGAATAATTATTTCCTGTTTAATTTTTTTTATCCAAATGAAGTCCACAAACATTATCTGTTTTACATTCAATTAAAAGAATTAAAATCAAGTCACTAGGCCTCTATTAAGTTGATGAATATCTCTTTTAGATGTGGAGATTTCTTAATTTAGGACTATCTTAAGTACTTTTTAATCCGTGTCATTGAAATCTTGAATTTCACATTCTGATACAAGCAGTAGTTTATATAAATCTCCATAGATAAAGGGGTAGGATTCAGCTCAAGAATGCAGACACTTAAATTAGGTGCCTACATATAGGTTCTTGTTTATATCTATGTGTCTAAGTACTCATTAAACAGACAGCAAAGCCTACACATTTATTCACATAAAAGTACAGCAGATGTACATTTTGTCAAAGACAGACCACCATCAGGTAAAATGATGGTTTAGACAAATGCTTTTTATGTTGACAACTTCTAAAAGATTAATTTGGATAAACATAGGTATACAGTACCATCAGAGACATCCTGGAGCATCCCTCTGGCATACCAGTCCAGTTCCAGAAAGGTGCAGCTCCCTCAGAGCTCCAAAACTGCTGGCAGCATGATGTCTAAGTTCAAGGAAATACGCTAAATCCTATATGCAGACGTTATGAGTATTTTAATCTATGCAGTGAAACTCATCTTTATTTAGGCTAAATTTCTACTCCTAGAATTGCTCTCCATATGCTGTTTTCCTGCATGTTTCTTCCTTGAAAGATTTCTCTACTTTAATAGGCTGGTTAAGTGCTGAAGGTTGACATAAAACATATGAAATATATAGCTGCTAATAATTTTCTCAGCTAGACTAGTGGTGAAATAAGGTTCTTTCACTCAGCCTGAAAATGTGATTATAAAAAAGCACTAACCTTCTGATGTCCATCAGACTTACACATTTGTTTGCATTTGGTGTTTTCACCTCTGCAACTTTTCCTGGGGACAAAGAGAGATACTATACCCTTCTGCATTTTTGCACTCGTTTTTTTTTGCTTTTTGACCTTAATCCTCTGAGTCATTTAAGATAAACCCATGACATTAGCACAACCGACCACACTGGAATTCATCCAGGCCCTTTGAAGAGTTACAAGTAGTAGGAAAACACAGTGTACCTCCTTGGATGATGAGTGAGTTTCAGTTTTGGGCATATTTTCCTGTGCAATGTTGTATTTAGGGTACTGTGTGGGGTTAATTTTTAAATTATTTTCTATTTTTCTCATTGTCTTACACACATAAGACAACATACATATTGATATGTATGATACATACATATTGATACACAAAATGATTTGTGTATTTAATAGGAGAGTTTGTGTTTTTAACATCTTTGCTGTAGTATCACAAACATTTATTTCTACTGCCTGAAACAAGGTAGAGATTTCTATGGGTCTGAAATTCCCAGGGGCTGTGTATGGTATTATACTTCAGGATTCCACTTAGAGGACAGAAAAACACAGAAAAATTAGAGTCCTCTTTACTAGTAGCTAAGTATCTCTTAAAAACTTGTTTCCTCATTTGAATAGTGTATTCACTTTCTTCTTTTTTCTTTTTTCATTTTATTTTAAATGGGGGGCTGTTTCACAAAATGCCAAGGTCAGTATTACAGCAATAATAAGAAATGAGTTTTACTGCTTGCAACACCATTTACTTCCTCCTGTACTGCAGAGAATACATTATACAGAAAAAAAAATCTCATTCAAACAGGCATTTTCTGCCTTAATGCTTGACACTGTGTGAATAAGCAACCTTTTACATTGTGAAAAATTTTGTGGCAAACTATCTCTCTAAATAGAGTTTATACATACTACATGACATGCTACAAAAGCAAAAGCAAATAAGAGGCAGAAAGAGACTGCAACCTTTCTTGTAAAGGTTTATTAGTAGAGGGAAAAAAATTATATATTTGTTATTGCAGTTTATTATCGCTGCTGTATTACCAGAGGAGAATGTTGTTATTCATTACATATTAAAGTCTGGAGATTTTATTTCTAAGACACTGTTGAATTTCTTTCTAAGTATTAATCTTGCCTTCTGTATCTGGAACATATTATCATATTACTTGAAAGATCAGCAGGCATTTTTCTTTTTTTTTGCATATGCAGAGTAATATCTGCAGGTCTGAGTCTCCCATGCTTGGGGAGAGGGTTATTACAGCACACATATTTTCGAGTCACAGAGAACTAGGCTAACAAATAATGCACTTGTGGGACAGACAACACAAGATAACGTCAACAGCAAATGCCTAGTGCAATTATAAAGAAAACCAGAATTTCACAATTCAAAATGAAATTGATCTTCCAGCTGTGGTAGGGTTTTGAAAGCAGCTCTCCTTACATGCAGCCTGGCTCTTCAAACTTTCTTGACCCCCACATCAGAACAATTTCTTAAACTGGAGGTAATACACTTAAGAAAAACAAGTCAGATGTACAGTCAGACTACAGTTATCCAAGCATCCACAGATGAAATCAGATACATACTAGGACATAAGGGGCAACTGAAATGGATTGGACACAAACAGGAATTACAAATGTCACATACTCAGATAGTTTTAAGTATTTATCTATTGGTCTCACTTTTGTCTAAGCACTTTCAAAAATTAAGTCCTGGAACACCTGTAATCTAAATATGAGTGCAAGTGAATTAGGAATCTGTATTCAAAGTGGTCATCAAAACTTAAATGTTGCTTCTCAGTTACACAAGAACCGTAATTAGATCTGGTTTCAACACGAAAGCCATCATAAATGCCTACAGCTTTGACAACCCTACATACATGTAGCCAAAAAGCACACTTCCCCTGGCTCCCAGAAACGCCATCAAAAGCAAATTGTGTGTTTTAAAAGACAGGGAAATTAAATTCCTGAACAACAAAAAAACCCAGCAACAGCAATATGGGCATAACAATTATTTTCCCCAAGCACATATGGCCAGTGTCCTTAGATAGGATGAGGTAAGTATGAATCCCCTGCCAGTACCGGGCCAATATTTAGGCCACCATTCCTGTGAAGGTTTGGATCAGAAGTTCTTTTGATGTCCTTCCAACTTGAGCTGTGGTACGCTATGCTATTTCATTTAATTATGTTTTATTCTATTCTGTAATTATAGTTCATTCCTGTCTGTCAAAAGTTACTTAATAAAATGCAAAATCTGTACTTTTTCTCAGCTGCAGTTTCTGAATTCTGAAAGTGCCTACCAAAAGTTCTGAATGAGGCCTAGGAGAGAAATGAATCATAAGACATATTCTTTTATGTTGGCATCTGTCCCAGCGGGAAGCCCCATGAAACAGGTGTCAGGTTTTTCTTGGGTGATTTCTCTCATGCCTTTCTGTGAGACACCTAACCTGGGGAAGCAGTGAAACCTGCAGCTCTCCATCATGAGCAGCTAGTGTCCTAAACTGGCTAGAATCTGCTGCTCTTAATGACCTCTTTGGCTGTGCTTAGCCCTGTTTAACTCTTCCCAAACACTGCCTAGGGAACATTTATTCAGCACATTACAGTTTTGTGCAACAAGACCTCACCTCAATCACTTAGTCCATGTCTGCCTGGTAAGCTGTGCACCTTCAGCACTTGGCTGAATTGCAAATGCTCTGCTCCCAGAGCCGACCGGCTGTGCAATGGCTCGGTGCATGTAGCCCAAAGTGCAAATTTCTTTTGACACACGGGTGCACCAGAGGGTGCCTGAACAGAGCCAAGCCCCACAGGGGCCCTGAGCTGTTCTACATTTCATACTTAGATCCAGCCTTAGGGATTTATAAAACAATGGCCATCAGGATCCATTTCATGTCCTTTCCTTTGTTTTACTACCATTCATTTCCTTCAAGAATAAGCCAAGACTAGGACTTATTCTTGGATAAAAATGCATTGTATCTTATGCTAACTCTCAGTAAAATATTCCTGAAAGTTATGGCAGCAGAGCCTGGCACCTGAGGAATTGGAACTATAAACAACTAATAATAAAAAAAATTACACTTCTGCTGTTTCTAAAATATAAGAATGGAACCTAACAATCCTAAACCTTAAAAAGTTATTTCAGGTATTATTCCTTTTATATTTTACCACATCAGTTAAATGGCAAGAAATTTATTTTCAGAAAAGGTGGGTTTTTTTTTTCCTTGCAGAGTGCATTTCAATATCTAAGAAATTTCAAACAGTTTCAAGTTTTGAATTCGTATTCATTGAATCTGATATTTTTCAACCATAACCCTAATGAGAGCTCAGATCATAATGGAGGCTGTATGCTGTGATGCTGGGAACATAGTTATAAAAGGACAAGTACCCTTTGGGTCTGAATTTTAATAAATTATTTCAACAAAAACATGATAAATGTTTTCCTTTCTCTACCTTAAACTCCAGAATTAACCATTAAAATATACATTTATCAAAATACTGAATTTATCCTACAAAAAACTAAAATATATTTATTGCTACAAAATTAAGTCAAGTATTTAATAAATTTTTGTTTTCTTATAAACAGGTTATAAACAGATTTCTAATACATTTAACAGACTACTTAATTCTCAACACAAGGTCACACTAGAGAAGGAAAAGAGTGACAAAACAAAGGTGACTTTTACTGGGTTTTTAGCTAGCTGTAAAATGATATTACCTCTCTACACAGGGCAGTAAACAGCTTCCACTAGTGTTCTAAGTGAGAACAAACATTTTATGCTTCAGCCATTACCAACACAATGTCGAAGAATAGAGTAACACAATAGAAGTAACGGATTTATTTTTAATTAACATTTTAATCTCATGCATAAAAATATTAAGTCGTAAAGATTGAAAACCTACACTATATCAAAGTATAGCCTGTGTTTGTGTAATTTTTCAGCTGAATTCTGAATATATTTATTCATGTGTCTAACTTCAAAAAAACTACAAGAGTGCTCTTGAAAATTAAGCACAAAACCAATCGTATTGATCTGTAAAATGTGTGCGAAATCCAGGACCTGAATACAGTTTTGTGCATAAAACTCTTGCAAAATAAAAAAAAAAAAAAAAAAAGTAGGTTTAGAGTCAATCTTTCTCACAGATTCATAGCTCTATGAATATAATATAATTTAGTATAACACTATACAAATTCACAGGAACTTTTCCTAGTCTTTCAGGTAAGCATTCTTACTTTGATCCTGTCTTGAATACTTATCTTTATTAATTAGATTCTGTTGAAGTTAATGGTTTTCATTGCTGTGTTATTTTGAACTATTATGTATCATCACTACTTCTATGAAAATTATCAATAAACAAATACTTGTTAATTAATGACCACTCATATTTTTAAAATAATATTGTAAAGATTTCATAATGGTGAAGTTGTATTGCCTAACTGTGCTAAATTTCTTTACACAAAAATAATAATTATAGAGTCTGATACATGTTCAGTAGATATAAGAAGTCACTTTGATGGTATTCAACCATTGCAAATAAGTCTATGCTATTAATTAAAACTTAATGACCTGAATCTATCTGTTATTGACAAAATGTGGCTTATAATTGCATGGGAATTTAAGTAGCATGGCTAAAATAACATTAAAAGGGCAAAACCTAGGGAGTTTGCTTACTTCCAGAATGAATAAAGAATTCATAACTGAGCTTGTCCTTTTGAATAATAACAAACCTGGTAAGTTTTCTTTTGCTTCCTAAAGTTGATCACTTTAGATAGTTTTGTAAATCAACCCTCTACAAATATTATATTTGGAATAGAATTTTGATCTGTGCATTGCATCTATAATGGAAGGTGCTTTATAAGTCAGTAATGAAATAGTCACCAGGTCATAAACTACATCTTGATTAGCTATTCAATCTAGCATATTAAGTCTTGCAGGTTTTGTCTTAACATTTGGAACATAATTCTTTTACATGTTATTATATTGTTTCTATTAGAGAACACCAGGAGACACCACTCTTGAAAACAGCTGTTTGCCACTACTATAGGTGGTAGTATAATTCTTAAGTCAGCGTTTTCCTCAGACAAAATTGTTTCCATTGGCTCCTGCATTTTCACTGTGCACCACTTTCAGGATCTGTCTCTAGGATGTGTGAGGAGCCAGACTGAGATGGCACTCAGGGCTTGTACCTGTGGCCTTCAACACACCTTAGTTCTGTAAAAAAGCACTGTCATTCCTCTCTTCCAGCTGCTCCTCTCTCACAGCAGAGACAGGGGAGCTGCTGCCAAGGCTTTCTCACAGCAGGGCAGGGCTGCAGCTTCCCAGGGAGGCTCTGCCAGCTCCATCCCCTGAGGTTTCCGAGCTGCATCCCAGAACAGCCCTGGGCAGCCTAAGCCAAAAACAGTTTGGATGCAGTGATTAACTCTTTCTTTGAGCTCTTTTCTTGGTGTCTACAAATAGAGACCAAATGGGTGCAAATGGGTTCCATTCTCTTCCATTATGGTTTATTTGGAGGTTTTAGCTTTTTGTTTGTTTATTTGTTGCAATTGTTTTTTGTCTTAAAAGTATGTATCATAATACTCCCCAAACCTTCCTGTATTTTTTCGTTCTATTTGTCCTTCAGTTTCAAATGAATGTGTAAATGAAAAACAGATTATCTTATTTATTAAAAAAATGCAAACTAGTGAAAAAATAGAAAAAATTCACCAAATAAATACATTATAATTATGAGAAAAAAATTGTGAGTCCTGAGAAGTTTTGCTGTTGTAAGCTATGAAAATAGAGATACTGAACATCTTGATTTTATTCTGGTTTTGTATGCAATTAAATTAATAATAGACGATTTATTAAAGAAACCTTAAAACTATATAAAAGAGGGTTTAGCCATGGATGTAACTATCAAGAACAAATTTTGTTATAAACAAATTAATTTTAAATTGTACATACAAATGGTTAGAAAAACCTAAGCTTCAGGAAAGTAGATTTACCAGAGCTAGGAGCAACATCTTGATTAACTTTTAACAAGACTGTCAGTACTAAAGAAATAAATACTGCTTAATTGATTGCAAAGGTTTTACCACTTTAAACCAAGTTTTCCAGTGTGAATTGCAGTCATGGTTCTTGGCCTGCAGTGACCTTTTCAGCAGTTACATCTGGACATTCAATCTTCCTGTTACAGACTTTCTGTTCAGAGTTGACTCAAACTGTTTGGAGATACTTGAGATTTAGGTGCGCATCTATTACTGGTGAAATCATTCTTGATTGTGGTACATGCCTTTTAAAATATTTCTGGTGAAATTAATGTGGAATATCAAACAGTATTTTGGGGCTAGATTCCTGTGACAGCCCCACTCTTGAGGGAAAACTGGCTGCTAGGTGTAGGTGATTCCACCTGGCTCTTGACTTATTCCCTCACCTACACATCTGGGTTTCACAAATTTAGAGCAGAGATTAGCCTGATTCATTCTTTTGATTAAAAATAAAATCTATAAAACTCCACAGGTCCTACAGAACACAAAAACCCAAGAAGGTTTGTAAAAATGTTCCTGCAAGGCCAAAACTGATGTTGTGAATTTCGGCACAAGAAACAATGAAAAGAAAAAAACTTGTAACAGTAACTAGAACAACGATCAAAAGACACCCATTAGAAGATAAACTTTTTATGCAGTCAACAGAAAAAGCTGTAAAAATGTTACAAATTTATTTTTGCTCTATTAAATATGTCCAAGAAATTGTATTATATAGGTACATTAATTTATGGTGTCTTATTTGCTATTTTTTTGCTGGTCCTCTAGAAAATATTCACTTGAAACTTTGTACCACCAATCCACTTTTATAAAATAAGGGTTTTTTCCCATTCACTTCAATAGTGAAATTAAGAAGATGATGAAAAACACACTTACATTAAACTGTTCCTTCATCTTTATTATAAACATAAAATTCTGTCATTGTTCATTGCTCTAAGAAGTCAATAGACAATTCTATTAGGTATTGGTGCATTATGCCAACATAATATAAATTATTATAGAATAATTTTAAGAGGAGACAATGCATATCTAAGGGTATATGGGAAAAATGTTATTAACATGTTAATAACTAAGCACCCTCACTGAAATTATACACAGTGTGAGTGAAAATAAAGTTACTGTAAATTATTTTATTTCCAATGTCAGCATTTTCCAGTTATCCTGTTAGAAAACATTCCCTCAAGACATTCAACAAATGGAAAAGTATCTGTACAATAGCACTACTTTATACCTGCCAGTTTTAATTCTATAATGTTTTTGTTATAACCCAACCCATACAGTGTAAGTAATTTCTTGTAAAATAAATATAAAATTAAAAAGAAAATTCTCCATTGTATAATCTAGTCAGCCATATATAAGCTTGGAAAGTTACTGAGCTTCTTATTAAAGCTCAGAAAAATATTGACCCCTAGTTTTAAGCTCCTTTCCTTAAAACATATTAGAAATTTGAGTATGAAGGAATGGTGGAGCATTCCTAATATTTTAGGAGTATTAAACATTTCCAAGTCATTAAATGAAAGTAATGAATCAAGACATGTTCTGGCATTGCTCATTAACATATCTCTGAAGCTGAGATTTATCCTGTGTTGTATGACCTGGAATAAAAATATCCTTCATAAATAATCAATGGAATAACATATGATACTGGATTGCAGATCTGCGGGTAACAGTTATTCCCAGCAAAGCATTTTTTAATTAGGTCAGAAATGAAAACTGAACCTGCTGGCCAAAGTGACCTATTTTTCCCTGTAACCACTATGGAGTTACTTTCTTTATTTGGCATGTAGTCTCAATTAATTGTTTTAATGACACAGTTAATTTTGCTTCTATCTGCATGCATATTCATGTGCTGAAAAAATGAGATGTTGGAACAGAAGAGAGGCTACTTAATCTCCTGAATGTCTGGACATTTGAAATCACTCTTATAGAAGGTAGATCCAGGAACTTTTAGCACAGAACAAGGGTCATCACTGGGCCTTTTAAAAAAAAATTCAGCATTTATTAAGTCTTTTAAATTAAAAATCCATTGTGATATTCCTTCTTAGCCCTGAGAGATAGCAGAAAAGGAGTCCTAAGGCAGCACAGTTTGTTGTTGAGCTCGAGCGGGTGAGTTGTTTTCAGATACTCTACCTATGTGTCTGACTAAGAACCACAGGAAAACAGCATCTGACATAATCACACAATTCCTTCGTGAATTACAGATTGCTTCTTGAAAGATGGCATGATAGTTCCATCCCAAAATATGCTATAGAATATTTATTAAGTTCCATACTTCATGAAGCACTCAGAACTGATAGTCTCTTCTTCCAGAGAAATAACATGGGGGGGACTTTATTTAACATTGACAAGATTTTCCTGTTAATTTTGTCATTTCTTTATCACTTCAATGAGTCACTCTTCACCTCACCAGTAGCTTTGCAAATTCTTTATCTAATATTTTGTTAAACGGATCTCACTTGGCAAAACAGATTTTTCTTTCTCTTGAAATGTGAGACGGTTTCTTTTATGTGAATGTGCAAAATACATCTGTTAAGGCTCCCAAGCAATGGGAAGGTTTTGGGGCCAAAGGCCTGTGGTCTATTTCAGTAAAAATACCATTTAGATCTGTCATTGTGCATTAACACAGGATATCCAACTCAGGATAAGCTTCAGGGCTTTCTCTAGTTCTACACCTTCAGAGTTAACATCTTGTGATTTGCCTTTATAATGGGCCAAATGAGATTAAATGTATCAGTATGCCCAGGAGCCTGCTGTCTTTGAGCAGGTGTGACCTGAGCTTCATCCTCACATGGAAAAATAAATCTGCCTCTCTGTCCAGTGGGTGCAAGAAGACTCCAAATGCAGCCTCTGTTTGGAGAGGGTCACCACAGATTTCACTGTGGAGAGATCTGTAATACCCTTTTTGAGGAGAGTCAATTTGCTCTGTATGATCATCTCTAAGGGAGAAAGACATCTGCAACTCACTTGCACTTGCAATCATATTGATACCAAAGATTTAAAAAATAAAATATAAATAATAAATGTATCATCTTTCTGAGCTATTCAAGAATTCAATGAACTCTCTCGTCTCTCTCCAGGTATTTCTGCAGGCATTCCATAAACTTATTCTTTATACAATATGCATCTCACATGATAAAAAAGCAAATTGAAATGAATTAAACATTGCAACTGAAGGAATTTGGAAGCTACTACTATTCAAAAATTCTGCCCTTCAATAAAAGGTTAAAAATTTCAGTTACTAATATAATAATGAGAATTAGTTCTGATCTGGCTCCAGTTTGAAGGAATTTGACATGACTTTATGTTATTTTAGCATATTCTCAGGCATATGAGATATATTAAATTCACACATTTTAATGTCCTTCATTTTAATTTACCTCTTTAAAAATAATATCAGTGTCACTTTCATTTTCAGAGTTTTGGACAGTTGTGCTTGTGAGGTAGAAAAAATACACTATTTTTGCATGCATATTAAAACTAAGAATGACACAAGATGATACCAAGAAGACAGAATGCAACTATTTAAAGATGCTTGTAGGAAGAAGTGTTGTCACGTTTGTATTCTTTCACTGTCACAGCCACAACAATTTTAATATATAACAAGCTCTCAGAAGGGTTATTTTACTATAAACTCATATAACCTTAATTTTGCTAATGTGGATGACTGCAATATATATGCTGATTTTGCTAAAAATATTGATTTACTTGACTTATGGCAAGGACTTTGATTTCTATAAAGGGTTTCTTTGCACCATGATGGTTTTATCATCATATAGGAAATGATTTTCAATGACATACTTGCCACAGGTGGGAACAGGCAGCATTACAATCCCTGCCAAAACTGCAATTGTTTAACTTACTGGGAGAAGAGACTTTTGCAAAATAACTTTTCCACCAAAGTGCAATGGAGCACTTAAGGACTTATTCCTGTGCCTGTGTGTTGATGCCTTCTAGAAAAGGGCTTGAGACTGATTCAGCTACAAGTAACCTAACACACAAAGGATGATTTCAGAATGATCTTCACAAAGATTTCCCGTGCAAGAGCAAGTCTGGCATAGCATCACACACATTATGCTTTCCACTACATGGCTCTTCCTTCTCTTCTTACCAACAGAAATGGACCAGCAGGTGCAGTTAAGTAATCAACAACCACCATCTCCCATCATGGATGACATGCGTCTCTAACAGAGATCAAAAAATGTGTTTTCAGTGATTTGGTAATTTTAATGTCTTTGATGAAGTCAGTGAAATGCTCATAATCTGGGTAGTGTTCCGTTTACACCACTTATACAGATGAATATAATCCTTTTTTGTAGCACCTTAGTAACACGGTAATAGAAATACAGAATTTTCTATTACTAAATTTCTCTGCTACTGCCTTATATAGTAATATTAAAAAAAAAAAAATCTGAGGCAGGAAACAAAGCATAGTTCTGTACTTGATCAATGACATTTATCAAAACTCATTAAGCAACAAGGTAGGCATATAATTGTATTTCCACACACAGATATTCAGATGCAAGCAAGAAAAAGGCTCCCTGTGAAAACCAGTTACTGAGAACCAGTTGGAAGTCTTTTATCTCCACCACCACAAGGCAGACCTGAGCTTCCAGTCCCAACAAAGACTGTGGCAAGGGCAGAGGAGACCTTTTGCCCTATAAAGATCCGGGGTGAATGGAGATGAGGGATAGAAAAGAGCATTTGGTGATGGTGATTGTCGTAGAGTGAGACTGGATCAAAATAAATACATGCCTGGCATGATAACTCAGGTTGCCTGAGTAACCTTAATTTTCAGGTGTTACATTATTTCTGTGTCCTTTAGTTGCAGCCTTAGGATTCTTTTGGCACAGTTCAGAGGCAGTGCAATAATAAGGCTTTACAAAAATAATTACCATATAGCACAGCCGAAAGAAGATGATCCCTTTTTTGTACTCTGCTAGGATATTCATGCTAAACAAGTGACAACACTAGAAACTCTGCTAGTCTCCAGCTGGTCCTATCCTTCAGGGAATGAAGCAATATTTAAATTTCTCAACTACTTTATAAATAAGAAAAAGTAGATACACATGAGTGATGTAATTAATTTTGATCTCTTAAGGATAAATAACATATTCTGTGTTTTTTAAACATTCTGCACCAAGTTCCCTGTCAGTCTTTCCTTTAGCCTGGCCTCCTATGTAGTTCCTCTCCCACTGTAGCTCCCAAATTCCTGTCAATTCTGCTGACTCCTGTCTGTTGTTTCCTGCCCATACCTTTACCTCTCTGTCTTATCCCACACAAGCCCGTATTCATCCCCCTAACATAACTGCCTCTATTCCTCTCCTGCCGGTATTCAATCTCCTGTATCTTCATTGGGAGTATTTATTTAATTTCTATTTTCTTCCCCTTTATGTTTTATTTATCACAGTTTGTCTTGCTCCTGTTCTGTCCAGTCATTTCCTTTCTCCCCTTTCTACCCTGAATCCCTTCTACATGGCAGGAGGATGCAATGCAGAGAATTAAGTACTGGGGGAATGGTGGGGAAAACCAAAGTTTGCACTCTTAAGCTTTCTTGAGGAAGAGTTTATTTTTTGAAGAATTTTAACAAAATATCTGAGGGATATATTCAGCACAGAGTATTAGAGCCACAATGGTTTATATTTGGCAGTGCAATCAGCAACTGAAAACAGAGACTTGTGATTGAAAGGTTCTGGCAACCTCACTCATTGGCATCAGAACTCTGCCACCTAATACAACATGCTGTTTATTTAACAGTTTCTGTTAAATTAAATTACTTGACTTTAATCAAGGCAGATATATTTATATCTATTTTAAATAGCCCTCCAAATGTTTCTTTTAATTCTTGCACATAAATTCTAGTATAAGGAGGCAATGCTGATGCATTTTCATGAGTATAATAAGCCTCTTACAGATTAGCCCATGTTGAATCTATCATGTTAGAGAAAAAGACAAGGAGGAATTGGTAAAACTAGAAATCAAGCTACATTTAATATGTGAAATTTTAAAAAGTACTGAGGAACTCCACAACTTATGGAGAATGATAATGAAAAAGAGGAGAGTAGTACCTTTATTTGTACAAATATTTTAATATAGGTTTTAACTTAGTCTGATTCTACTGTTATTTATCATATTTAAATCTTCTTATATTCTCCATGTAGAAGAAATAGTGATCTCAATTAAATAAGTGGAAATAAACAGAAGTAAAACTAAAATCAGACCCCCAGAAATGTAAATGAACAGCATAGAAAAAGAGAGATGATCTTTGGGACAGTGCTCTGGTTCTTATAGGAAATATCCCACCATAAGTTAATGGCAAAATGTTAATAAGTTAATAATGAAAAGTTAACAATGTTTAAGGATTTTAAAATTAGAAGGGTAAAATACTTAATATAATAATTGAGATTTCAGTGAAGGTTGAAAAATGGCACATATGTATGTATAGAAATATTTTCAAGGTTAATTATACAACCTTGCAATAAGCTTCCAAATATTTGTAGGGGTTTTTTCTTAAGTGCATAGCACAGCCCAGTATGAAATGCCTTTTCTTTACACTGTCACCAATGTTTTTTGTGTAAATGTGAAGGTTTCACAGGCTAAAAATAATAGCTCACTGTATAGATTCTTGATCTTAGAATGATTTTCACCTCAAATTTATGAGTTTTTCAATACATAAAGACTCTCATGTTTATTGTTCTTTAAACAAAGATTACAAATCAAATTAAATGCTGGAAAATGAAAAAAGAGGTAAATGAGAGCAATCATTTTCCAAAACATGTTTTTTAGTAAATTTTCTTCCACTGACCAAAAAGTCATGATGCTTGGAATTGAATTAACTTGAGGGTGAAAAACAATTGGCTGCAGGTCAGTGTGTGTTTAAAAATTGTTTTCTAATAGTGCAATACATCTTCTACTTTTGTTCCTTCTTCCCACCAAGATGACCAATACAAGACTTATGGAGGATCACATCAGTCATTTACTTCCATCTGCCTGCAAGCAGAGACCTTTAGGTTAAGAGCAACATCAGCCCAGTACCAGCCATGAGTCCCAAATTAAGCAAAGCCCCTATGCCCTGTCACGGGCTCTGCTTATTTTTCCAGGAGAAATTAGAGTACTTTCTTTATAAGTCTGCATAAAGGCCAAAGAAGAGGCATTAGTCCAGTTGATACACAGGGGAGACTGATTTAGAGTCTGCTCTATCCCATGATAAACCCTTGACTCCTGCACTACAGGAAAGACTAGATTTATTTGACGTGTTAAATGGCTTTACGTGAGCTTTTCAGGAGGACATAGCAGAGAATCTCTATCCAGATAAGACTAATAATTACAGGTAATATGTCTAATACATTAGAGAAAAAGTTATTTAAGTACATTACAAAGAATAAAATTATTCTCCATTTTTAAGTAAGGCATTACCAGGAAAATGAAAGCAACTTGCCAGAGTAGTTTTATGCTCATTTTAAATCTTTCTTGCAATTATCCTGCTTGATACTTCCATTGCTTATAGCTGATTTTCTAAAAAAATATCCAGCCTTTTCTTTTTCAAAAGGAATTATTTATCATGCTAGAGATGCATTGAATATATATCTAGGCTGATAATGAACACAGCAGTGCTGCTGCAAGCTTTCTGTCAAGCATACCTAACATCAGCAATTATTTCTACAGATGGGCTAATTCGCTGATGCTGAGGTGCTATTTCCTTATATTTTATCCCCATCCTATTTCTGTATTGTTCCAAAAGTAGCTCTCTGCCAAAGACATTAAGCTAATTAAAATAATAAAACCCCATTCAGCTGAACCAAAGACAATACTGAAAATTCTCAAGAGAAGAGGTAAATGAGCTCACTTAAAGACATTCTGCCTTACCTATCATTTTCCTTGTGCATTTTTACTTGGAATGTCATAGTCTCCCATGTAGTTCACTGAAACTTGTGATTTATAGCGTATTTCACTCTGTCCAGTCACATTGAAAAATACAGTCTTTTTTAACATTCTGGATTTTTTTTTTTCTATTAATAAAGAAAAAAGAAAAGAAAAAAAAAAAGGAAGGTATTTCCTCACAATATATGATTAATCACTTGATTAAAATCAAGCATCTTTTAACTGAAATTGTAATAGCTAATGAAAACTTAAATGGAACTTACTTAATTTGATGGCACTGTCAGAAACTATGTGAGATGCATCTGCATCTCAGGCACCCTACACAGCTTACTTTTCTGAGACACTCATCCAGCAGTCAAGAGCTGACTTCAGATTAGGCCAAATCTATCCTCTGTGTGCTGTTTCCCAAACAGCAGATGTGTTGGGAGACTCTTGTAACCCACAGACATTTTGTAAATAAATTGGAAACTTAAGTATTTTTAGCATATGTCATAGTTTAAATAACACATTGGTTGAAAATACTTAATGGAAAATAAAATCCCAATAAACTTGCAGTCAAATTTGATTTTAAGGGAATTTTTCTGGTTGAAGAAAATAAAACAGAACTCTAGTCAAATATATATACTTATTACAAAAAGATGGCTTTAGACATGAAACAATTTCCCTTTTTGTAAATTAACATAATAAGTGACGATAAAAATATCCAATATCCAGAGATGCAATACAGTCTAGGGAAATGAGATTTGCAAAAAAGCAAGAGAACAAAATCCAAATAAATTCTTTCTCACTTGTTTGAACAGCCATTTTTCCCAACACCCACAAGGATATCCTTTTATATTTTTTTTTCAGAAGCAAAAATGGAATGGTTGGGATACAAGAAAATATCACACTTCACTTTGCTTTCTCATCCACAAATAATTAAAGATATGGCACTAAGCTGCACTAATAAAGGGGTAAAAATCGCATTTTAATGGATAGGCTTTAGGCTACCTTAACAACAGCCAGTGAGGCAAAAATCTCTCAAAATAATCACCTCAGCTAACAGTCTTTTTATTATATAAGCCGTATGACCTTAGTAGATAGTGAGACTGGATGCTCAGAGAGCACAAATACAGTTTATTGGCAAAGCAGCAATGAAACGTGATAATCAGAGAATAAGAATGAAAGATGTAAAGTAGACTAAGTCTTACAGATATATCAACAGAAGATGGAAATGTTATTTTCTGAAGAATCAAATAAAATCAAAGCAAAATAATATATTAATGATTTGAAAGAAAAAGTCTATTTTAAGAAGAGATGAAGATAGAATATAAAACACAATAATTGGGGGAATGATTGTTATAATACAATATGTATATGATTATATAAATAATTATCATTTCTGTCAGATAAAATCTCTCTTGAAGACCTGAACTGTGCTGTGCTATATTCTGCTTGGACAGGTGCACTCTGTCCTGGGTAAGAAACTGGCTGAGTGGACAGTCCTGGTAGTGAAGGGAATTACACCCAGCTGGCTGCCAGTTACAAGTGGTGTTCCCAAGGCTCAGTCTCAGCATCAGTTTTATTTAATATCTTTATTGATGACCTGGATGTGGGGATTGAGATCACCCTCTGTCAGCTTACAGATTGAGTGGAAAGCTTGTGCTGCTGGAGGATCATAAAGCTCAGCAGAGGGATCTGGACAGGCTGGATCAATGAGCTGAGACCAGTCAATCATACCAGGTCTAACAGGCCAAAGTTCCAGGTTCTGCACTTGGAACGCAATGACTCCATGCTGTGCTACAGGCTTAGGGAAGAATTTCCAGAAAGCTGCCTGGAGGAAAAGGACCTGGGGATGCTGGTCAACAGCAGCTGAACCTAATAAGTCAGCATGTGCCCAGGTGGCTGAGAAGGCCAATGGCATCCTGGCCTGCATCAGCAATAGTGTGGCCAGCAGGACCAGGGCAACGATTGTCCCCATGCACTGGTGAGGCCACACCTTGAGTATTTTGTCCAGTTCTAGAGCCCTCACTACAAAAAAACATTGAGGTGCTGGAGGGTGTCCAGAGAAGTGTAATGAAGCTGGCAAGTTTCCCTTTATCAGCTTAGCTGAAATAGTTGATACCTAAACTTCCTTGTTTTCCTTCTGTCATGATTTGAGCCCAGCTGACAACTAAGTAGCATGTAGCTGTTTGTTCACTCCCCCCATCCCTGGTGGGATGGGGAGGAGAATCTCCAAAAAATAAGTAAAACTCATGGGTTACGATAAGGATAACTTAATAGTTGGAACAAATTAAAGAGAAATTAATAATTATAATAACAATAATAATATAATTCTAATTAAAAGGAGAGTGAGTGAGATAAAACACAAGAAAAACAAGTGTTGCACAATACAATTCCTCACCACCTGCTGATCAATGCTCAGTGTCCAAGCAGAGAATAATCTCCTTCCTCCCAACCCATGGTTTATATACCAAGCCTGATGTTCTATGGTATGAAATACTCCTTTGGCCAGCTTAGGTCAGCTGTCTTGGTTGTTCCCCCTTCCAGCTTTGGGTACTCTCCCTCACTGACAGAACATGAGGCACCAGAAAGTCTTTGACTTAGTGTAAGCACTGCACAGCAACAACCAAAACATCAGTGTATTATCAACATATTATTCCCAACCTAAATCCAAAATACAGCACTGTACTTACTGGCAACTAAGAAGAAAATTAATCTATCCTAGCCTATAGCAGGATAGCTTCCACGGATCTGCTGGCATGGGTTTTGTTTGTTTGTTTGTTTTTTCCCTGTAGTGACTTGAAAAATATAGCAGATAAACTCAACAGCAAACAAAAATATAATCACCAGTATTATTTTTAGTATTTGACATGCAGATTTTTATATCAGTGGTTTATTAACTCTCTGCAAGTGGATTTAGAGTGTGCTTCTACAGGAGGAGATACAGGTGATAGTAAATATTCTGCTAACACTTTTCCATGCCTGAAAAGGAGTGGACGAGTGTTTGGTTAATAGTGCCAGCTCCCAGGGAAGCTGTGGATATGGACTGCATACGAAGTACTAATTTTTTTCAGAGCCAATGAGAAAGCTGGCTTTTAACCGGACTAAATTAGCTCTTTCATGGGAGAGCAACAAACCAGAGCAAATTGCTCAACAGTACCCCTCTTAAAATGTCAAAAGTATTTTGTCAAGCAGAATCATTATTTATATCATACAGAGTTCCTGCATCTGTTTTTACTCTTATGGCCCAAACCAGAAATATTCACAGAGAGCATCACCTGCAAAGAAATACAGATAAATGGTGCAGTTCACCAAGCAGAACATCATGCCATCAGACATATTTTTCAGAGCTCTTGGTTTTACTTGTTTCAGATTTCTTGCTATCTGTTAAAAATTAAAGTCTAGAGAACTATTGAATCTTTTCTGTGGAGGTAGAAATTTTCTTCAGTTTTATCTAAGACAGTGCAATAGTCAGGAGAAATCATTATTATAAATCCATGGAGTAGTCTATCTTTTCAGATATTCTCCCTATTTCTAAATCTGCTTTCATTTTGCATGAGGACACTTTCACATTTCAAATAAGATTAAATGTTGGAGGAGAGGGGAGGAAGTGCTTTTCTTTTCCTGTTTTTCTATTTAGGTCTGATTTTTGCTTGTGTAAATCAACATAATTATACTGATTTCAACAGAACTTCAGTAATTACCCTGTTTGAAAACATAAACCTTTCTGAAAACAAAAAAAATTTCCATAGTTAACCCCATTATCTAGGAAATCTGGATGCTTTAATTTTGTGTTTACTGTACAATTTGTCTAGGTGGATATATCACCTTGATTTTATTACTTTATCTGTCCATCATGCTCTCATATCTCTTGATCTTCCGTGATGCTGAGAAATGTTGCAGTAAATGTCTGATAAAATGTTCCAAAATCCTTGATCACAATCAGCTCCTGAGTTGTCTAATTAGCATTCTATTTCCACCAGGGCTGGGCAGTGCAATGGAGGTGGCAGGAGGAGGCATTAGTAGAGGTCTCATTAGTCCCCATTTCCTCATTCGTCCCCAGATGTAATGCTGGCAATCAGTCCTGTGAACAACTGTGCTGTACTCAGGCCTTCCTTATGGTGCTCCTGTCAGGCATAATTAATCAGCCCTTTTATTGATTGCATCTTGTATATTGGCTTTTAGACCAGGAAAAATGCAGTGAATAAACATCTCTCCTGAATTTTGCCCTGCACCAGGACTTCATTGCCTGATCCAACACAAAGAGCATTCCCACTGCCTTACAAAGGTAAGTTATTCTAGATGTTAAGCGTATCATGCTTCCAAAGCTGTCAGGCTGATCTCCCACCCCCACCTTGCAACTGCAGGGCTGTACATGCCCTACTCAGAGAGAGCCCTCTCTCCTGTGTCAAGCTATAAAAAAGGAAATAGTAACAGGATTGATATTAAAACTTACCACTAGTTGCCTTCTGACAAAAAGGGACCACTTATGAGAACTTATTTCATCCCAGTTCGAGATTTATTTTAAAAACAATTCTTGGATAGTAAAATATCCAAGTTTATCCTGAGTTTTCTTCTGGTCTTAAAGCTAGCTACTTTTATATTCTGAAATCCATGTTTACACATCTTGTCCTACAATTTGATGTGCTTTGAAAAGTACTCCATCCTGATGAAGCTCTTAGCCTGTAGTCATCTTAATCGGATATCTAGTTTTTACAAGTAATCTTACTATTGACACATTTACCTATGTTTTCCACAAGCATAAATTTCATGGCATAATTCTGACTATACTACAATATTTCTGTCTAATATACTACAATATTAACTGTCTCTGCCTTCTACAACTATTCCACAGCATGCCCTTTTACTGAGAATTGGGGGCAGGGAGGGGAGTGTTGTGGATGGTTATTGTTTGGTTTGTTTTGAGGTGTTGGTGGGCACGGCAGTGGAAGTGCAAAATTTAAAAGGGAAGTGATTTATCATGCTGGATCTGTTGTCTGTGGTGCAAGACAAGGCAAGAGGAATGAGAAGACAAGAAGCAGACCTTTTACTTTTAGATTGGTTCTTAAGGCATAATGGTTTACTTGAATGAAGATGAGAGAAGATGAAGGGGAAATAGTGAATGGTCAAAGGATGTCATGAAGAAGCAGAAAAAGAAGAATCACACATCTCAGCCTGATAGTAGAGACTATGTCTAAACACTTAAGATATTCTGTTCTTTTTCTTTTTGGTCTGTCATAGATTGCTTGTTCAAACAGATTGCTGGAGTATGATTTAAGAAAGGAAAAAAAACATTTAAAAATCACATAACATGTGATTTTAACTAATCACATGCCTTTAACTAATTACAGGCATGCCTCAACTGCAATCTTAACTGATAAATATAATCTCATAAACCCTTGCTCATGAATGTGATGCTATACTTAGTGGTTGAAAATTGTACACATTTTAAAGCATCAGCCAAATCAAAAATTTCTTAAACATGGTGGATAGAGTCGATGACCAGCCTTAACTCTACTTCTACTCATAATGCTCATGCCACATGCCCTTGTGGCACATATATCCTCACTTCATACCAAAATCAGTATCCTTTGGCTGCCTGGTACCCACCTTAGGGATGAAGTGTAAGGCATTGTACCTTGCTGTGCACCCAAACTCCACTTTCCTAATTTTTCAGGTTTCTGTTTTCATAAACTGCATATTCAGAAAGATATAATGTAATGCTATTATCCTCTGTATGAGGGCACAAATTACCTTCATCAGTCATGTGGTGGGGTGAAAATTTGCTTCAGCCTCTCAACCCAGATTCCCAATGCTTCTGCTCATGTTCATGGAATACAGCAGGGGAAGGCATAGCTGTCTGCAGTGCTTCACTGGGTTAGTGCCACCATCACAATGTTAAAGGCCAGGTGTCACATGGTGAGTGATACTCCTGGGTCCTTCCCAGAGCTCCCCTGCTTAATCTTGGGAGAACAGTCACGAGTGACAATTTCTGATATTAAAGAACCGGTCCAAGACAGATGTAAAAAGAACAAGTCTGGCAAACAGGCTCACAGGCAAAATGGAACATGTTCCCTATCCCCACTGCATGTGAAGAGCCTACCTAAAAGGATATACACACAGTAATGATGTTCCCAGTTAGCATAATTTGTCACTGAACAGTTCTCAAAGAAAAAGCTTATTTTCCTTTTAAATTCCTAAATTAAAAATTAAGCTGACTTGTACTCTGTTTTAAAGATTTAAATAAAATGTTGTTATACAGAATTCTATATTATAGAACGTTATATGAGGACTTACAGGTAGCAATCAAATTTTTCATTTGAATTGTCACTCAATATTATAACAGGATAATAATAACAAGCTACTATAGAGTCCATCACAGGTAAGGATATGGACCTCTAAGGCAATAGCCTTTGTTTTTAAAAGACTATTCTTTTGTTCAGATGTAAAAATTTCTATAGGTAAAAATAAGACAAGAAATTATTGTTTCTTATTGGCTAGAATCCCTAATACACAGGTTCACTAATGTCTAACTATACACTGTAATTAAACTGTCAAAGTTTTTCTATTAAATAATTAAAGAATGTAACAAACTCAGTGTTAATAAATTGGGTGTATCGTGTCTCTTCCTGGACAATTTGACTGTAGAACCATGTTTCCAATTTCTCATACTCAATGAACTGGGTTTACTTCCCATCCAGTTATCAGATGAATTAATATTAATAGTCAGCGCAGATGATAAACTACTTACACATATATGTTATTATGACTCCACAGCTATTGTGAGTCATTACGATAATCTGGCAACACTTCTGACCTGTTCCAAGTATTAGCATTAAAGGTTCAATAGAAATCACATTTATCAGTAGATCCAGTGTTTTTTTAGTTCAACATATCACCATATTATGTTAACTGAAAATATATGAGCAGTCTGAGTCAAAAAATTATAGCTGCTTTTGCACAGAGTGAAACAGAAATTATGGAAATATGATCACAAAGTCAATGCTTTGAGAGCAATTTTTGATTTCTAAAGTAGTTATTATCATTTTTCTATGATACATCTTGCAGAGCCTAGCTGCTTTTCATGAACTGAGAGGTCTAAGAGGAAGTAATGATACTGTAAAAAAACAATTAAAAAAAACCCAAAACAAAAACAACAAACCACAAAAATAAGTCCCATGTTTAAATCCACAGATTACAAACTGCATTTTATCTATTAAAAAAATTAAGATGGTCATTTCATCTAAAAGCATTTAACAGGTCCTGATGGATATTTTTCCGCTCTACATGCTATTTTCTGGAGTTAATTATGCCAAACGCCAGAGGAAGACAACTAGTGACAGGACAAGAGGATATAGTCTTAAGCCTGGGGAGGTTTAAGCTTAAAATTAGAAAGAATTTCTTTGCAGAAAGGGTGATTAGACATTGGAATGGGCTTCCCAGGGAGGTGGTGGAGTCACTGTCTCTGGAGGTGTTTAAGGAAAGACTGCTGTGGCGCTGAGGGCCATGGTCTAGTTGATATTGTGGTGTTCAGTCATAAGTTGGACTCAATGATCTCAGAGGTCTTTTACAACCTAATTGATTCTGTGAAGGAGTGGAACCACAGATGTGCTCTTGGGAACAACCTCATGCCCTGGATCTCCTGCTAAGCGGGCACATTCAGCCTGGGTGGTGACTGCTGTAGTATCAGTTCCTGAGCCGACTTGAGTGGCAGCTCTTGCTGCCTGGTTTGTGTTTAAACAGCCTGTCCTGCCAGCACCCCGTCTGCTGCTGCCTGCTTAGGCACTATGTGCCTTCCCAGGGCCACTTTCGCTGGAACAGGATTTTGCTGCCATAGTACAACGCTGTTCACAGCATTGAACACTCACACAGAGTGCCAAGGAGAGTCTGAGTAGCTGGTGTGAGTCTGCTTTTGTGGCAGCCCTGAGTGATGATTTAAGACTCCAGGCCATACATTGTTACACGAGCTTCTATGGGACACAGAGCAGTTGCAGTTTCTGTTGTTCTCACCAGAAGTTCTCAAAGCAGCACATTTAATAAAATTTCAGCAAACACAGAACTCTGCTTCTGTCCTTGAACTACTTAATCAATACACCGGACCTACAATGCCAAAAGTAAACATATATATTGGAAACATACCGCAAATTACTGATTAGTTAATAACAGCAACGTCTATCTATTAAGATGAAAAACTGAAAAACAGCTCACCATCTCTGATTTGTATAACCAAAAAGTTAAAATTAGTATAGAAGACTTCTCCATTTTAAACTCTGCATTTCTTTGCCCAGATCAAGGAAATATTAGGATTTACATAGACTCCACAAAGAGGTTTCGCAGTATCTTACAGTGCTCAGGGATTTAATAAAGCTATTTCTGCAGACTCTCTGGAGGATTCTAATTAATTAATTAACTTAAATAATAATGAAGACTTTTAAGTGAAGACTTTTAGAGAGAACACACACTCTGGTTAATTTCTTTGCATAAATTTGCCAATCTGCAAGAAATCCTGCTGAAAGCAGTTCTTGGAAAAGATCGGCATTGATAATGATACCTTATTTTGCCAGCTTGAACTGATCTGAAGTTTGAGATCTGCCCATCGCCTGACTTTAGCCTGTGTGAGCATAAAAGAGCCATCTTACCTCCTGGCTTGTTTCTGCTACCTTCATTCAAATTTAGGTATGCCTGAAATCTTAACACCTAACAGGATGAAAGAAAGTAAATTTTCCAGCATTGTCCTGGAAGTCAAACATGTTGTGCCAGCACCAATATTATCAGCACACAAATTAGTTTTGAACCAAAGCAACAGCTAAGCTCAGCTTAGCGTCATGCTAGAGAAAATGCCCCACTTAACTGGTCTTCTAACATAATCAGTCCAGTTGCAGAAAAGGTGCCCATGCCAAGCACTTTCAGCTTCCTGAGATCAAAAGATCATGATATGCTTTAGGCAGTATTTTATGCTTCCCCTTATGTACTCATGATATCAAAATGTTTACATATATAAATATGCATTATTGTAATTGATTAAGCTACAATAGTACAAAAACATTGGTGGGAAAATTAGATCTCAAGCAGAGTTGTAAAGATCCATGATATATTCTTAACATATCAAGATGTAATTTGATTATTTTTATGATGTCTCCCTATGTAGGACTTAAGAAAACATTATCTTTTTATTTTCTGAAGAATTCTGAAATACATGTAAAATGTTTTGAAAATATGAAACTGTATTACGCTAATCACTAATATTATTATATTAATATAATACTAATTAATGCATTTGGGAGATACACACACACACACACACACACACACACACATATATATATATATATATATATCTCCGTTCCTTGCACAGGATTTCTAGTATTATTACTTGCATTTTAATATAAATGTTATAATAGATTGCATTATACTTACCCAACAAGATTAATTTATGAAACCATATTGTGGTTGATGATGGCAGCTGAACCCCTCAATGGAATTAATTAAAGGATAATCTCCATTGCTTTGCAGAATACAAACCAATAAATGGCTGCTGAGATTAATAGCTGGAGCGGAGCTAAAGTGTTTAAGGAATTTCAAACCCCATTTATTACACACCCTACAAAGCAGGAGAGATTATAACTGTACAGCAAACTAGAACATTAAAAAATCCAAAAACAAAACGAAAAAGGAGGCCCATACAAGGAAAACAACATTTCCTTCCCTTGTGAATATTTGAAAATGATGCTTCTTTGTTCAACACTTTTGTGTCATAGAGATGAACTTGGCTAGAATTAAAAAGAATGAAGCTAAAAATATGTGCCAGGTCTTTTAGTTGTTAATCTAAAACAAGGAATACACAGGGAAAACATTCCAAGCAAATTAGATCAGGACATTGCTTACAAAAATATAAGTAGATTTTTTAAAAAGAATTTGTTTGAGAAAGTTTAAACTTTAATATTCAAGTCAACATCTGAAACAGAAACTGGAAAATTATAGGGCTTGCAAGGCTTTTGGCAAATGTTTTCTTTAGAGCAGAAATTACAGTATCCTTTGTATGAAATTGCTTCTGTATTTTCACATGGTACCTTTAGCTGACAGAAATGAGATTCATGTGATGTTCAGGTCTCATGGCTTTGGTAGGAACAAACAGTTTACAGGTGTGTGTTGCAGCAGAAAGGATGTTGTGCTTTGAAACTTTGAAAAAGTGACAATTTTTCAATGTCATTTTCAAAGAAGTTGTATAAACCCTCTTTGGCAACAATCATTTTATTCTGATTTTTATTAAGTGAATTGAACAGCCGCTTCAAGTACCAAAGACTGTTACTTTGTCTCATTCCTTCTGCATCAAATAATATCCTTAGCTTTGATTTCTTCCTGAATATAAATAACTCTAATAAACACTCCCTATAAGCATTTTAATTCTTCTTTTTGTTTATTTCCTCCACAAAAATGACTGGCAAATTCAGAAATTTCTGTCTTAAAAGGGGATTTCATTCTTTCTTCCTTGTCTATAGAATATTAATGAATATTAAAATTAAAAAGGTATGAAGTGTGGATTAAACTTGCCCTACCCACTGCACACCTTTAAATACGATAAGGGTTCAGCTTGCTAGATAGAAGACATTAGTTGTCACCTGAAGACAAAGAAGCTTGTTTCACAATAAAAAACTTATTTAAAAGAAAGGAATAATAACAAAAAGATGTACATGCCTCACTGTCTGGTCTGCTAACAATGCTCCGGTCTCACATCTGCCTGAGAAACCTGCCCCAAGAGCAGCTCTCAATTATCTGAGTGAGACAGAAAGGGAAGGAAACAGAAATCTGCCAGGATGTGTGGTCACTTGATCATTCCTTCTGAGCTTGACCCTTTGGTCAGGAATAGGCAAAAAAGAAATCTGGAATGGGAGAAGTCCAGAGAACCTCACTTCTGTTAGCAAGGTTTTGAAGGTAATATGTCGCCCTGAAAACTCAGCTTCTGAGCTTGCTAACATAGTTTTCTAAAGACTTTCCCAGGACAGTAACTGTAAACATAGATATGTGTACATTCTTTCTGTTACACGTCTTGTGATGGACATCTCTCATGGCCAGTGCAGTGAGAAAGTGTTATCCTGACCATCCAATCTCTGGCTGTGGTCAGGAGCCTGTAAATCCTGGGAGGAAAAATAAACTCTTTTCTTCTCTTCACCACACCTCGACCTGTGTCCGTGTGATCTATTCATCTTCAGCAGTAACAGTAATATACTCACCTTAATCTGCTGAGTCAAAATTATTACCAATAATGTTAAGTCCTTAGATATATTTGTAATAACGAACTGAAAAGGTAATTTACTGCATTCTCTTGAATGTTTCTTTAAATCATTAACTTGAGAAGTGAATTTACTTCAACCTCTTTTTTTCAGTCCTAAGTTACACATTGAAACTTTTATTGCATTAGTGCAAATTATTCCTAGAGCTTCAGAGAAATGTTCTTGTTGGTTTTCCTCAAATCCACATTGCCCTAAACTGATATTATAAGTGGCTTTTTTGTATGAAAGACTACCATAATGCAAAGAATTTGACAAACAGGAACATGGGACTAAACCAGGAAAAAAAATTAAAAGTACCAAACTGTTCAGACACTGGGAGCTCCACCTCTTTGAACATATCAGAGGCATCTTTTCTATTTTACCTAAAGACGTATTTCTCCTTATACTCATCACATTTAGTCCATATTTCTCACACAAATTTCAATGCATCTGCTAAAATTGACACTGTCTCATGTGAAATGTTTCAGTTTCACCCCCAGTGGTAAAATAAGAGCTTGCAAAACATTTTAGACAGCTCAGTTGAGCTCACATACGTTTGCCTGCAGGATGGCTTTTTCCATTCCCAACAGTCAGCCTGGGTTGTGCACTGTTTCTGAGATGGGTGGGATTCATGCTAGTTTTAGCATTTGCTGGACAAGAAATTTATCTTAGCTTAACTGAAACGCGAACTTGAGAAAACCTTGTTTTCTCTGAAGAGCTTTTGAACGTACCTGAGAAGGGCTTTGAAATGAAGGTAGAGACCTAAGTATTTAAAATAAGACTTGATGAACTAGAACTTTCTGATTCAAATTTGGCTTTGTCTTCTGGTGAGCACAGCAGGAAAATGGCCATGTAAATAGGCTGCACAGAGTTAACCTCCAAGCAAGATAGTGAGATGGGAGAAATAAATCTCTTCCACAGCAGGGACTTGTGCAACCAGAAGCAGGAGGAACTCCCAAGGTAGCACACACTGCTCTGGATGTGCTCCCCCAGGCCAGTGTATTACAGCTGGCAAGGACCTGCCATCTACCTGGCTGCCACTGAAGAGCACAGACTGATTTCTTCACACTTATATGTTGCTTAAAAACAAAGCTTCCACCAATTTCTGTGCATTCTTATGCCCCAAATCAAAATCATAGTGATTTCTCTGGAAATGGTGATGCAGAACTTTCTCATTCTTGATTATCTGGGCTCATAGCTTCTCTTTGGCCTATTACTTTTCCCCGCCTCAAACAATTTTATAGTTTGGCACCTGCAATATACTTCTGTTAATTGCCTTTAGCAAACAAAATTGCTGTTCCCACCTCTGGGTGCTGAACTAGAGTCAGGTGACTCCCTAAAGCTAAAACATTTTCCCACAGTTACCTTTTACAGAGAAGCACCATTCCTGGGAGAATAAGACTTTTCTCAGAAGAGCTTCAATAGTGCTGCTCATCCAGTCAAATAATAAGAAAATTGTAGGGAAAAAGTTTAAATACTTTCATGCATTATTTATATTTGGTGCTTTTATTTCATAATAGTTACATAATTATGTATGGCAAATTTCTTAATCTTGATAAACTTTTCAAACACCTGTAGTGCAAAATGCTTATATATTCCATGCAAAATTCCCTTTAGTGGCCAATAAGAAAATAATAAAAACATGGTTTACAGTTGTACAGGACCTTTCATCCAAGAGTGTCCAAAGGCTGCAGAGATATGTGCATAGTAACATTTTCATCTTAGAGCTAAGGAAATCAAAGGATAGGAAGATTAAAGCCCAAACCTTTACAGATGCCTTTGGAATTAACTGGAGCCTTTGAAAACTTTTCAGGATCTACATCTATGTGACTTGTCCAAAGACAACCCCCTGCACATGGCTGGAAAGTAAAATACAGGTGTACTTAACTCCTTTTTCATTATTTCAAGGCCACAAAAGAAGATGTACATGTATGGAACAAGAGTAGCTAAAGGACTTCATGCATTTCATAGAAGAGATCTTACACCATTAAATATATACAGTGTAATGTACAGTCTGGTTTTTCATTGCACTTGGAGAGTCCTCTGGACATGCAGGTATTGCCATCATTGGTCCTGATCCCATGTCTGTGTGCAGACGAATGTGTACATGCACATGCATTCAGCCCCAGGGACTTATTGAATCATGGAAGGGTGTCAGATTATGAAAAATATGAAATGTTTATGAAGATTTTGACCATTAAAAACTAGAAAACTAACTTTCCAATCTAGAGAGCAGAAAAAGGGCTGCTTATTTAGAAGGCAGAGTCCTGGAAGGAGTTGTCTGAAGGTGGATGGTATGAATATATCCCTCAAAAGATCTGCATCCTGAACCAAGTCCAGCTGTTTAGACGCTCCATTTATATTTCATGCTGACACAGGATTGGTATCAGGAAAAAAAGAAGGAAAGCAAAGAGGAATTGGGTTTGAGTCTCAGAAATTTACAGATATTTAGAAGTCTATACTTCATAACATGCTGACATGGCTTATGTCAGTGACATTGACTAAGTGGGATCCCACTTCTGTTGAAAACTATCACTATATTTTATACTCTAATATTGAATTTTAGAGTAATTTTTATATTTTATATTTTATTTTTAACATTCTGGTATTAAATATTCTGCTAATCAAGTCAAATGCATACCAGATGAATGAAATTTATATGCAACATTGACAGTCCTCTTTGTAATTTTTGAATGGATTTTGATATATATATAAGTATGCATTGCAAAATTTTGCCCTATAGGATTAAGCAAAAATATTTTTATTATTTAATGTCTGCATTTGTTTCTTTCAGTTTCTGAAATGCTAACATTACTCATCTTTATGCTTTGAAGAAAATATTGACCTAAAAGAGTAGAGCATGCTTTAAAAATTACAGGTATAAAGAAAATTGGAATGCAGAAGAAACCTCCCGGGTGAGATTATTCACCAGAAAACACAGAAAAACTAAATAGATCATAGTTTTTGAAAGAGGAAGAGCCCTGGAGCAGGTGAGATTTGCATACTAATTAGAGACAAAGTTTATTCAGGCTCACAGGCCAATCTATCTTCCATCACAAGGCAGCATCTGTTTTAGATTATTCAACCCCTTTTAGGTTGCCTGCTGGTGTTATAAAAGAGGAAATATTTTTCAGCTTTTATTATAAATTTTTGTGTTTGGGGTTTACAATTCAGTGAGTAATACTTTTCTCATGTTAAAGGTAATTCTGTTTTGAAGTTATTTTTAATGAAAAAAATAATTTCGTCATTTTCCAGTTGTGTTTAAAAACCAGTTTGTCTAATGGATGTGCTGTGAAAAATAGTTAAAACTTAACCACTGGCAAAACAAAATATAGATTATCCAGTATTAATAAAAGCAAAAAATATACGGGAATGGAAGAGATCTTATAGCAGAACACTGATGTTACTGACTCCACCTAATATTTAACTGCCTTTCAATTACCACACCCATTATTCACCATCTCCTGCACGATGCCCCACTCCTTCTCTGTATCATTGATCTCGTTCTACCAATACGAGCAAATTTCACAAGCACACTCATAATATTTACCAATATCAAGAGTAATAATATCATACAAAAAAATCTCAGGAGCATTTACACAAAAGCTTCAGATGTAAACTCACTGCAGTGCAATACTTCCCAATTTGACACACCTGTCATGTTCATTTGCAAATTCCTTTTCCTCTTTGTTATTCTTTTTACTATGCCCCTTGTTTTTTCCAGCCTTGTACTTGATGTACATATTAGGTTCAATATTTAATTAATATTTACTTAATTTAATTAACTTAATTAATATATTAATTTAATATTTAAAATATGCATTATTTTTGGACAATCTGCATGTCTGGATACTATCCTGATTTGATTGCAATGAAAATATTAAGATGAAAATGTGGGTTCAAATGTTTCAAAGTGAGTATGTACAAAACCTGAGGTACCTAATTACTCGTGAACTCAATTCAAAACTTGTGTGCAGTCTCACAGGAAGAAAATGTGTCAAAAAATCCAAAACAATGAAAGAAATTATGGTATTAGTTATTTTAATTCATCATTTTAATACTATTAAAATGAAATATGATGTACAGGAATATTCTACTGCTGTCATGGTTGCTTTTCCTAGACCACAGCCTAGTCACTTATGAAAAACACTGGCAATTTTTTCTTAGTCATAAGATACTTGTACTGTGAAAATTACTTTTCATTAGTAACATACACATCTACAAGATCTACCTGAAATCGTTGCCTGATCAGTCCTTCAATGTTAAAAAACATGAGGCCTAGGGTTATTATGCTTCTTCTTTTCCTAGATGGGCTTGCTGTTTCTAGCTGAATTTTTTCCCAATGACATTTGAAGGCTATGGTCTTCATTCTCTATTTCCATCTGTTCCGTCAAAGACAAATGACAGCTCTAATTTGAGCATATTTGGCAAATTTACTTGACTTCTGCCTACTTTCTCAGAGATGACATTCCCTCTTTTGCATCCAGCCTTAGCAGACATGGCCTTCTTACCACCTGGGGAGAAGGAAAATCACTTCCCCTTACCTCTTAAAAAAGGGATTTTGGCAGATCTACTCTAATCTACTATTCAGTTAAATCATTTGTTGTCTTTACTGGACTTGTATTCTGAACCAGAAAAGCAATAGTCAACTGGATTTGGTTGTGCCATTCAACGGTCACCTTACTTTCTTTTTATCAAGCTAACTTCAGGTCCAAAAAATCCACTGTGGAGTCTGTCCCACTCCCTCTTGAAGAGCAGGTTATTCCATGCGTCAGTCAAATCTCTATGTAAAAGTAAAGGAATTTCACTTTAGTAAGGTTTGAGACTTGTCTTTCTCAACTGCTGAAATGCAACGCTGTATTACTGCACCAGTTCTTAAGACATAAGAATGCTGTGCTTCAGAAAATACAGATGTGAGCAAGACAATGCAAATATTTATAGCTGTAAAGAGAATGGTGATTAGCTCAGTACAGCTAATATGTGAAAAATGTTCCTTCTTTACAAAGCCATGTATTTTGAGACAGCTGTAGCAATTCATCTTGAGACACGATGCCATCCCCAAAATTCTAGTTTGTAAGTGTTATGGCCATTCTTGTTCACTTTAGTTCGGCATAAGCAAAATGGATTTAGCCAGTGGATCTCTTGCTACATATACTTATCCTGGTATAAATCTGTCTAGAAGTGAAGCAGCTTCAGGCAGGATGGTCATTGAAATGTAGCCAAGACAAAACCATGGGCTCTCAGATGTTACCAAAAAGCTTTCCTTTAACTAACCCAGAATGAGAATTCACTCTTTCTCTCTCTCTCTCTCTCTGTCATGTCTAACACTTGTCTCTACAAGGCTTATTTTACAGCTGTGAATAAATGTTCACCTACATCCAGCAGACAGGCTCTGGAGCACTGCGGTTGCTTCACAGCATGCCAAGAGCAGAAAGCAGGATGCAGGGGTGATGAGCACAGCGTGGAGAGATCCCGCAGTGATGCTGAGCTGGTGCAGTGGGGGACACAATTTCCCTTTCTCACAAGTAGTACAAAGAATGGCCAGGGGAAATAGGACAGGACCCAGCTTTCCTGGCAGTTTCTGAATGTGGTAATAACTCCTTGGCTACTGGCAGCAAAAGGAATTTTTGAACAGCCCTCTGGCACAGAGGAACACTTCAAGGAGTGTGAAGATAACCATACGCCCTTTTACACAAATGTCACACACAACTGTTGTGAATGAATGCCAGGTATGAAGCAAATGTTTTCTTATCACTGGCATTACATTTCTTCCTCAATTTTCAAAGTGGTCCCTGTATACTCACCATTTTTAAGGGTATTTTCAAGTCACTGTATAATCTTCATTAGATAACCATAAAGAAACTATTTCCCCTACAATGAATTCAAGTATAACATTAATGAATGAAGTTCCAGTACTTTAAATGGAACAAAAAACCCTATAATTATACACCAAGGTTTAAATAGAAATAACAACAAAATGCCTGTCCATAACATTTATTTATTTATTTAGTAATATGGTAATGCTGTTCAAAGGCACAACAGAATTAGACATTACCATGAATGTTAAACTTATGAATAACAGAATTTCAGCACTTATTAATCACAAATTAATTTTTGCTTGCTGAGAAATACTCATTATTTTCATGGCAGAATTTAATTAATGTTGTCTTAAATTCCTGAATGAGGTATTGGCTGGTATTGTTGCTGTTGTGAAGTGAAACAACTAACATTGATAATATTCTGTATTTCCAATCATTTACAAAAGTGTGAGATCCCAAAAGGACAGACAGGAGTAATAAACAGCATAGACAAATATATAACAGATAAAATATAATCTAGTCATATAATGTTGAATTTTAAAGGGGCTGCCTATAATATTTCACAAACCTGAAAATGCATTGTATTATTCATTACCTCCATTTAATTACAGAATTATGAATGTAAATCAGAAGAGACCTCAAAAAAACTGTGCTTTAACATGTGATGTGTGAACCTGGAATTAGTCTCATTACATAATCAATGAGCTTTGCAAATGGAAGAATAGACACAATCTTACTTCTATTACTAACAATATTTTTTTCTCAAAAATATGACAAAAACCACCATAAGACAACTTCATCTTTTAAGTATGGAAATCCACATTAACTACTTGTGCACAAACAGCATCCAGCCATGATTCATGACTCCTTTTTATGCAGGATAAATTACCTTGCTTCAGCTTTTTCACCCAATCCTATTAACTGCTGTATGATCTAATTAATATATTCTGTACAATAATAAATGTAATTATTAAATACAGGCTACAGCAATATGTAAAAAATGAGATATCACAGATAGAAAGCAAATTAAAGGAAGTATTAGTTATTAACCAGAGAAAACAATATCACAATTACAGAGATTGCAAAAGTCAAGTTACTTACCTAAAAAATGTACAGTTCTCCAAAAAGACATACATGATTCAGTTTGCATTTTTTTAGTTGGCTGAAAATTGCTACTTAGCTAAATGGATATTTTTCATGAGGACTGAGCTGACTGATATTAAATGAGAGGAATTATCTTTATAAAGTATTAAGTAAAGATTTTCAAATGCATGATGTCAGGAACTGAGAAAGCACAATACTACTAACAAAATAATACAAACACAATAGGTTTTATACAGTAACATAGCTTAACTTCCACCTGAGTTATTTTCTGATTTTTTTAGAGATGATGAGTACAATCAGTGGCAAGTCAAGTCAATAGCATCACAGTTATAACTTCTCAAAGTCCTACTCTTCACCTATACCAGAAAATTTACTCTTGGGTTCATTTCACACCCTGCACTGCAATGCACAGCATTTGCACCAGCTAATAATCCCAGTACTGCAATAGCATGGATGGGTAATCACAAGACACACCAAATTAAGTTTAAGAAACTGTTTCTAAACAGTCTACCCTATTTATTGCTGTACTTCAATGGCAAAGAGAGGTAGTGATGTCTACTAGTAGTTCTGTATTTCCTAATATAGCCTTACAAAATCTTTAAACCGTGATACCAAGGGGTTTATTCTACTTTGATAAATCTAAACTGTCTATATCAAATCAACACAGAAAGAAAATTTCTGAAAGTTCATACTTGTTGTAAATTTCATTGGAAATCTTTAATTCACAAAGGATATCCTAATCATTCATGCAAATTGCTAGTTATAATCATCAGTGTAAGTCAAGCAATGAACTCCTTTCATAAATTACACAAAATGAAACGGAAAACTCAATCCTGAGCTTATAAATGTCAAGTGCAATTTTGTTCCATGTCAGACACAACTTCAGATTCTGAGTATGAAAAGAATTTGCAACAAACATAATCCACTTTTGTGGTGGTGTAAAATGCAATGATGTTCAGCACCAATAAATAAATACATTAAAAGATACAATTATATTAAATTTAATTTCTACAGTGGGTCAGATCTAGCATGGGAGTAAATCAATAGAACTCTATGAGAGCTAAGCTATTTCTGAAAACTTGCTCTGGATCTGGCTCTTGAAACAATTTTTCTAAATGATTAAGTAAAGTATTGCACATATAAGACATTGATTTTTGTCATTGATTTTGTGCTGGCATTTGAGCCAAGCCTCAAAAAGCTTGAACATTTCATGTATTTACACCTGTCTGCTGGCAAGGAATAATTCATTCATTCCAAATGAAACATGCTCCTGAAGCTTATAAAAACAGCATTTTTCTAGACTAGATTTGTAAACAGATTTTTCAAATAAAAAGCTAGAAATTCACTTTAAATCATTGAAACAAAGGCTGAAGTCTGTTTCTCGATTTTTTTCCTATTTTTGGCTTGTCAAACAGATAAGATAGATATTGATTATATTTGCTTCTCAAGAGAGCTGTTCCATCAGCAGAGAGTGAAGATCAATGATGAACCATCATCTCATAACAAAATATTTCCAGTGACAAAAAGAAGCTTATTGCTTAGTATTTTTTGGTTAAATATGGTTGTATGAAAATTTTGGTTGCTTGTCATTGTGTTTTTTCCTAACTAGACCAATCCAACCATCCTTACACAGGGAGAGCAGTCTCCCTTTTGGCTGATCTGAGGCAACTTCAGACACAGGCTCAGCATGAGCAGAACCTACCTTTGATTCATTTCCAAGCCTCTCTTTTGTCACATTCTACCAACAAAAAACTCTTAGCTGTACATAAGAGAATATCATCCTTACAGAGACCACTACCTATTTATTTAAACCACTCAGCTGTCCCAGGTCTCAACCACTTAATGTGTTAGTCCAGAAAAAAAAGTTTCTTTTCCCTCCTTCAGAACATGTGTTCACCAATGCAAAAGTCTACAAGTGCTTTGCCAAAAATGAAATACAGAGTGGAGAAATCAGTTATTCCACATGTTCCAGCACTTTATTTTCTCTTCCTACCAGTTCGAGTGACCTTTGGTTGAGCACAACATCCAGAATAGATTATAGGTTTACTAATAGGAGTTTACATTTTCAGCATATCTGTAGAAGACTTTATGGCAGTGGTTAAAAGCACAGATAATAAAACATTTGCTTTTAAATCTTAGAATGATGGGTAACATTCTATGAATCACGAGCCAGAATTTTGATGATGCAGGGCTTTACTGGAGGTTTGTTCCCATTTCAGATATGGAAAAAAAAAAAAACCAACAGTGCAGAGAAAGGCACATTTCAAAAGTATTAGAACAACCAGGAGAGTCAATAGATGCAGTCTGAGTTGCAAATCCAGCTCTGTCCCCAGTGAAAAGTAAGGGTATTGAGTAAACACAGAGTGGGGTTTGCATTCAAGCTTTTGGTTGATTGATAACTCCAGCAAATCATCTTTAAAGGCACTGTTTACAAAAACTCTCATGATAAAATCAGTGAATCCAAATCTTGTATCCTCTTCTAGGTGTCTCTTCACCGGTGAGGCAGCTATGGTGTAGTCATTGGAAGCACATGACAAGGATCTCTAGTGCACCTTTTCATAAAAATGCAAAAAAACAACAGGGAATGTTTATACCGCACTACTGTCACCCAAAGGTTTTATTAATCCCATACTAACATTATTCTGTACACCATTTATTTTTTAATCACCACATACAGGCAGATTCTTTCAGTGTAATATGTTGATATTAAAAGCTCCAAGTTTTTCAAAGACTGACTAACAGCCACATTCTGGCAACAAACATACCTTTTTCTAGCATTGAAGAGAATTCAGGAAAAGCTGTCTTTTAAGACATTTAAGGATCCTGACAATATGGGAGAATTAACAGCAACTACCAGCAGCTATCTTAATGCTCTACCTAATGGTACTTGCCAGGATCCTAAAAATTACAATCAGAATGTCCTGTACTTTGAGAATTCCTGCCTAAAAAATTCTTTTTAGGAGCCACTAATGCAAATCAAAACAGCTTCTAATCTGAGGAATCACAAGAGTGAGAAGCAAGTTGACAGATATCTCTGATTCAGCTCTCCAAGGTCTTTTAGGTCCTTCAATAGGGCAACTTCCTCAGGACTCAGAAATGCATTCAGATGAAGCTGAATAAAACTTGGTGTGAAAATATTTATCCATTATATTTTCCTATTCACGTTCACAAAGCTTCTGCACTGTGGTTATTCAAATTCAATTTTTTTCCTTTGTATTATTGTTTTCAGAGATATTACAGTATCATCTCAAAGATCCATATTTATCAGTCTTGAAAGAACTGCCAGCGGTGCAGGCACTCCCTAACAAGGTACAAGGAAACTGCTTTATTCCCACTTCCTGCTGCACAGCTCCTCTTTTATAATTGCAGTTTCATTATGAGACCTTATATCAACAAATGTCTGTACTTCCAACTAGCAAAATAAATAGAACTACATAATAGATAAATAAATAAATAAAGAATAAATAGAATAGAATAAACAAAGAGGTAGAAACACTCTGGGGTATACCCACACCACAAGGTCAAAAACAAAATAATATCTGCCTACTTTATCATCTTATACTCCATCCATGGGGTAACAGTTGAGGCTCAGGTACTTTAAATATACACAAGAGGTAAAATCTGGAAATATATGTTAATTCTTCACCTGCGCCCTTTCCTTCATACTGAAAAGCTGAGTATCAGAGATATTAACTCAGTACCATATATTAGCTATGGCTCATTACACATTCCAATGGGAAAAACTAATATTGGTTCTAAAACATGAAAAAGAAAAAGAAGTGTAACAATAATGACTTTTTAACCTATGGATATTTTTCTCTTTATCAACAGAGAAAGACCCCATATTTTTTTCTCAAAAGATCTGATCCTCGAGTTAAAATTGTGTCTCACATGGTGTGACCCTTTAACCCCTCTCAGACATGAGGTCTCCAAAGCATTCTTCCCAGAATGAATTGCAATTCTTGATCCAAAGCAAAACAGTCAGAAAAGCAGTGCTTTGACAGCTGAACATCTGATGACTGTATCACTTAAACCCTTCTGTTATTTAACCCTTGTCAAGATTTAACATAACATGCTCCATTTTATCTCTAATAATCAGTCTAAAAATTGGGTTATTGAATTAATACCACATTTATCTTTATGTTTAAGACCTCAGTAGGCCTTATTAATGCCAAAATTTCTAGGATTCATTAATACACTCTCCTTGTCAATGCAGCTTTTGCTAAGTAGGGCATACCTTATTTTATTTAAAATGTCTGATTGATTATAATCAGTACAGTATTCAAGGCACAAAACAGACTTTTCTATGGCATGAAAGGCTAAAAAATATTTGAGCTCGTGTCCACCACCTTCCATCAGAAACAAGTGACTTTCTAACTGTTGTTTCGCTATGAATAATGCATTCTTCTAAATCCTCTCAAAATGCAAAGGAGAGGCTCTAGAGCTAAATAGCTTTCACTGAGAAGATAGTTTCAAGTTCATAATTTCTGTGCTTGGGTTTCATGTGCATAGCATTTTCTCTCACCGTCTGCATACACCACACACATGCATTACTTTAATATTTTCAAAGCTCCATTAGTTATTCTGAAATAAGACTGAAATGACCTTCCCAGTACAGAACTAATCATCCTTTTTTACACGATTTACCACTGAAAGGGAGTAAATCCCATTTTTGGGGTCACATTTGCTGTGAAAAAGTTATGAGAGTACAACCAGGTAAACAATTCTCCACTGATTTAGTGGAGGCATCCTACAAATTTATTTCAGCTGCAAATATTGGTCACCCTGTCCAGAAATGTCCAGGCCACGGTGTTTTTTTTCAAATTTTACCTTAACTTCAAATAAACATTAGCTTTGGGTAGACTCCTTGCTTTTTATTATTTACTTATGGAATTATTTGTATTTTATTTACATGTTCAAAACCGTGGATGAGGCACTTGGTAATACGGTTTAGCAGTAAACACAGTAGTGCTGGGTTAAGAGCTGGACTTGAAGATCTCAAAGGTCTTTTTCCAACCTGAACAATTATATAATTATAAAGGATCAGTGAAAAATTTTCAGATATGTTAGTAGCTATATAGAGGGACAGAAGGAAGTTTGCATGTGAAACTGAAATCTTAAAGAGGGAAATAAAGAGCAGAAGGGAATTTTAGTGAAGGTCTGGGCATCAGCGGTTTCTGTTGGGAATACACATCCTGCCAGTAGGTACTATGCTCCTTTCACTGCCCACTACCTTTGCAGTTTCTATGAGGGATTTTTTCTATGTCACACCATGCTTCTATATACTTGCAGGAGGGAAGACTTCTCAATGTACTCCATAAGATGTGACTATACTCTCATCAGCAGTCAAAGGTTGAAATCTATGAGTAAAATTAACTAGATTTTTTCATTTAACTAAAAGAAGGCTAAATGTATAGCACGTATGTAGAAGAAATAAGTCAGAATAATTTACATCAACAGGAAAATTATTTTCATATTCTCAGCTTTCTCTGAAGGAAATATGATAACACTTATCTGCACTTTGGTGTTTGGGGCTCTTAAACTTTGTGCTTCAAAACAAACATGAAAATAAGTAATGCTTGTGCTTATTTCCAAAGTGCAATCAGTATTGCATTCTCTAATGATCGTGGGAGAGACACTAATAGGAAAGTCCCCACCAGATGAATTAATTAATATATGTTTAATAAGAGATATAGCTGTTGCTGGACCAGTCTCCTCTTTTCTAACAAATGTTCTTCATTCCAGTTCAAGGCAACAGGATATTCTTCCTTTGTGCTGCAACTTCCCACTGAAGAAATTGTGCCCACAGCTCAAAAGGCTGATCATCTCAAAGGGGTTTAGGGACCACTTGTTTAAAAAGAAGATTGTACAGAGGTCTGCACAGGAAAGAGAAGTTTCAGTCTTTGAGACCACACTAGCCCAGCACTGAGTTTAATGTAATCAAGCATACCCAGAGACTTCTGAAAGTCATATAAACTCTAAAAGTCACTAGAGACTTTGTAGCTGGAGGAGGCAGAGGGTTTGCATGTGTCGACACTGTCGATGTGTCCTCATAAAAAAGAAGGCTGAGAAAAAGATTTTGGGGAAAAATGTTGCTTAAATAGTACCTAGAAACGGAATTACAAAGTTCTCTCCCATTTCCGGCCATCTGTTGTGTACAAGGAAACTTCTTATCATTAATTTTTTCCAAATAAATATGAAAATAAAAATTAAAAAAATCCATTAAGATTATTATCTAAAATAAAAAAGAACCAGTGTATCCCCAAATATTCAAATTAATTTGTTTGAAAATTACAGTTTTGGATTAGAAGGACTCTTTTTGTCACACTAGATGTACAATATCACCACAATCCACAATACTATATATAATACTATATATATATATACTATATATATATACTATATATAATACTATAATTGATAAGAAGTTTTAATAGTAAGATAGGGAAAATGGCTTGTGTTGGGATTTGGGCAAGCACAAGTGGGTAAATTAATAAAAATTTAGATGATGGCAAGATTCCTCTAAGTGTTGATGGAAAAGAAATTTAAATAATTCTGGCTTAATTTATGTTGCAATAAGTTGGTTTTCTTAACTGCACCCCCTAAATGTGGTAACATTTTTGCTATGCTTGTCATATAACTATGAATGATAAAAAATGTCAATTGTAGATGTCCTTCTATAGCAGACAGTTGAATTAGGACTCTCAAAATACATTACTAACTAGTTAAGTTTGACTTTAGTAATTGGTTGGGAATATGACTATAGAAAACCTCAATATTGATTTTCAAGAAATCGCACCTTATCTTATCTGGTACTACGGCATTTTTCAATATAATACTGCAGAGCAAAGTAAGAGATGAGACACCTGCATTTCAACTCCACAGTAATTTTTTTCCCCCAAAATATTCATTATTCCACAACAGACAAGTGAATTGTAAGATTTGACTTAATTTAATTATGTGATCATAGAAAGCATAAACTTACAATTAGAGACCTTTGAAAGATGTGCATTTTGGAGGTCGACAGGTCCTTACCTGCACAACCAAGGGTGATCCTAACCAAAGACAAAAGCCATATCACCCCCCACCACACCCCAGACCTTGCAAGCTTTATATCTACTAGGTTGAGACTAAATATGCAAATGAAACTATTTAAGTAAGCCACACTAGCTCAAGAAGTACTTTTCCATTAATTTATATCAACTAACGTAAGGTTTCATTGAAAGAAAATTATTTTTTTTTACTCTGGCTTGTGAAAACAACTATCTTCACTTTTAATGATTCAGTTGTAGTCTAATACATGGGGTTTGTTACAAAAAAAATAGATTTTCTCTGTCTTAAGCAGAAATTTATATTTTACCTGACACCATATATCATAAAAGATAAGGTCATGCAATATATAGGATTCCATATATATATATGTGTGTGTGTGTATATATATACATACATACACACACACACACACACACACACATATATATATATATATATATATATATCTAATGTGGTATATGAAGGATTTACTTCAGCACAGCTTCTCATAAGTTCTCTTTAACTCTTGAAACATAACTACTTCCATGAAAGTCAGCTTATTTAAAAATCAAAATTAGCTGCATGTATTTTTAAATTTTTGCCCACAAAATGGAGTTACCTAAAGAATTCACTATGATATAAGTTCACTATTTGTTAACTTGGTTTTGATATCTCTTTCTACTATACCTGCTATGAAACATGCTCTTATTATTCTATTAATAAAGACTCTTTTTTTTTTTCCTCCTTCTTTTTAGGTTGAGATCTGTTAAAAGGTGTTGAAGAAGATAGATACATAAAAGAATCCTCCAAGATAAAAAACCTTCCTGGGGCCTTACAAAAAGAATACAAGAACAATGATATCATACCTCAAGAATAACAGAAGTTTTATATACCACATTATGAGAATGAGACAAAAAATGTTAATAGAAATAATATTTTAAAATGCATAAGGATCTTTTCACTGCTTATATTTTCAATATATTGCTGGTGATAGGATCTGACTGAATGAGTTCATGGGGTAATGCATGCAAATACTTTAGATGATTTCACATTGAAAAGTATTTAAATATTTACATTGTGTGTATTGCTTTGAAAAAAAAATTGTTATTAATGAATACATACTCTACTGCAGAATCTTGAACACTAATGGTGGGTTGAAATCTGCATTTAAATCATGTTTGAGGTTGGAGCTCATCCTGTATGGTCTTAATAAGCTGTTAATCTCACTTCCATTGCTGGAGTCTTCTGCACTTTGGCTACACAAACCAATAAAATTTTCCTTTTCTGTCATTGCTTACATGACAAGCATTTGTAATGTTTTAAAAATCTTGGATGAAATTTGCCTAATATAATAAGTCCTTATAGAAAAGTTACTGTTCTAAATGAAATATGTGAACATATATGGGAAGCTGAATGTCACAAAAACCACAGGATTTCCTTCCAGAGCTTCTGCTAGTATACAGATAGGACTGAGCTTGAGTGGTGTGTTTTGTTCATTAAAGCACGTTTCTAATTTAAAATCTTATTCTGATACTTCCTCATGCATTGGTGCAAATAGAAAATACAGTTCAAATTTATAACTTCAATAAGAAGTTACAAGGCAATGCTCCAAAAGCAATTCTCATAAATAGTTGTATTTTTATGCTGCCATTATTGCATATTTCATAATGAAACTTCAAATATCTGTGTCTAGACATGTAATCTTCTTCAGCAGAGTAAATATAGACTGTACACATACACATTCAAAAAACACTATATTGGAAAAAGATAAGTAAGTTGGCAAAGTCAAGGAATACAAAGTTAGGATAGGAAATGTCAGAATTTAGGAACTTATAACCTCCTATCATTTGAAATTATTTCAGGAGTTTGATATGAGCTGCACTATTGATCTAATAATCTATTCCTACTTCACCTGCTTTCAAGCATATTGCAATTTTTTATTTTTATTTCAAAAAATGTGTTCTTCCTTTAAGCGTATTTTCTACAGCTTATATTAAGGTTTTGTTTTTCTATAGAATATAGAGTTGGTCTTAGCTGATATGATCATTAATAGATTGGTATGACAATGTGATCTGTCCTGATATCTCTAATTGTACAAGGCATCAATTCCTGCATCAACTTATTAATATTGATAAACTATAAAATAAACTATAAAATTAACTCTAATCACTTCAGTCTAATTTCTTCTTGCATTATTATTCTAGTATTCTAAGTATTCTAATAACAACTAGCTTCTTCTGAAAATGACCTTTTCTTATTCTTTACTATCAGCAGAAACAGAATTAGCTATTTTGGTGTTAAACCACTATATCAGCTCTTTCACAATTTTAGTGTACCAGAAAAACTATGTACCAACTAATTTCATAGGAAAAACAACATTGAACTTTTTATATTAAATCAAACTTTTCTAATGTCATCAAAACCCCTGATTCAACAGGTACCAGAGTGTCTACTCTATTGCACAAATACCCTGTTCCACATTTAAGAAACAAATCCTACTGTATCCCTACGGTATTGAAAACAGAAGGCTGATCTTGCTTCCAATGAATTCAATAACAAAGTTGTTATAGGCTTAATTAAAAGACCTGGAGTATCCATGGATGTAGCTACATGGGAGAACTTTCTACATATCATGGTATGTGCTGTACTACTCAAAATACACAGGAAAAAAAGAAAGATACTTTCATGAGAAAATATTGTGCACAATATCTCATCTTTAAGAAATTACATTCTCATATGAAAAACTCTGTCATGTCACAACCCAAGTGGAATAATATTCAACGTGTTGCACAATTGCCAGTGAGAGCCATACCTGACTCCCAGGTTGTCTGAGTTGCTACAAACCACACATAGAAAGCCACGCATTATATGTTCAAAGAGTACCTGGAATGCCTTGTCCTTAGTATATTTACTTAAAGGATCTTTTGTATGTGAAATATCTTCTTGGTGATGATGGCAACCTTCATTCAGCCTTGTTTTCACTGTAATGCCCTTTACCAGGCTAAATAGAGATTGCTAACATATATATTAATTACAATAGATACATAGATGACTGTCTAAGCCATCATGTGCAGTAATCTACATTCCACACAAAATAAAACTTCCACAAAGGTGCTGAACTTAGGCCTTTAACTCTGTATTTACTAGAGATGGCCAAAATTCTCTCTCAAATTTCAAATTTTTCACTATTTTCTCAGTTTTCAAAAGTTGGCAGAACTTCTTGTTGTTCTGTGTGAGCAGCAGCTGAGAGGCAAGTACCATAATTTGGAAACCTTTCCTTGAATTTCAGTGGTGAAGTCTAATGTCAGGAGAATAGAGAAATCTATCTCAAAACATACATGTTACATGAAGCAACCAATACCAATAGATACATTTTAGATCACTTTTCAGAGGTCACAGAGTATTTAATTTGAAAGAGGCAGTTTATAAACATTAGTAAATAGCATTACCCCTTCAGGAAAGGATCAAAGCTTTTGAAGTTTTCATTAGGAAGTTCCTAGAATTAAAGGTGCCAACTCTATTACTGTACTTCTATAAAGATACTTTACTGAGGCACTGAAAGGCTGTAAAATATAATAGTAAAGAGTTGTTCATAAAAGAAATTGATGATTATGGATTATACAGTAGTTACATTGTGAAGTGAAATGATAATTGCAATACGAAATTATTTTGTTTTACACTGAAGTAGACAAGTGTTGCAAAGCAAACTACGAAGTTAAAATATCTAATATTTGTGGCAGAGATGATAGAATGGTAGGATTGAGAACAGGCAAAAGATTTGAGTCAGTGAGAAAGACATCATCCGTTCACCTGTGTTTCGTAAAACATTTGCTTCAGATCTGTCAATTTTCTCCCATTTGTGAATGACTCTAAATTCTGAAGCATGGGATACATTGCATCACATTTCCACAGCAGTCGAAGACAAGTTTCAAATTGCATAACTTCTCCTGTACTGCCAGTGAACTTACCTAAAGTTAAGGTAAGCTTCCCCTAACTGACCTTAAATAACATTTATGGCTGAAAAACATGGCCTGTATCTCCAAGAGATTTGCAGATTGCCTGCACCAGTCCTACCTGCCATAAACAAATAGGCTGCACCTCACACTGTAACTTTCTGAAGGCCCAGGAAGTTCTTCTACAAACCCTCTCACTTAAAAAATCCCAGGAAACAAAGGTGCTGGAAGCAGTTTCCTGGTTGTAGCAGGGAGATGGACATGGTCCTGGTGCGTGGGGGAGCTCCCGTTTGTCCTGTGGGACAGTCACAGCTCTCAGTACAGCTCTCTGGGGGATCTGAGTATCTCACCAAGTTGCTCCAAAGGGCTCCCACTTTTAATAGAGACTACCCAGAGACTGGAAGTACTAAGTTCAGAGGCCCTGACTACCCCATTGACATGAGAAACTTGCTATTCAAATGTGCCACTCAAGTAAATTGAGCACAAATAATCAGATTCTAAACACATAAAAACAATACATCAGGCAGACTTCAATAGCAACAAAATGCAAAGTTTCGTGTCAAGTAATGAGGCAACACTCAGTTGCATCAATTTGCAGTGCATCTTTTAAGAAAATTTAAAATCAAGTTCTCCTAAATATTAATAAAATTTAACATGTCCTTAAACATAGAATCCCTGAAAGAAGTAATTGTTTTCTTGCAGGTTTATACCTTTTTTTATTTATTCATTTATTAAATATCATGTTTTCATTTGACCTATGGTATTTAGATTTTTTTTCTAAAAGACTTTTTAGGATATAAAATTTATTTCAGCCTTTTGGACCAAATTGTTCTGCTCTGGACCTGTTCCACCAGCATCTGTAATAAATACTATTCCATCCACAATACTTTGAAATCTAACACTTTTCTCCACTCAGTTTCTGGAATTGATTATAGTATCTAAAAAGCACTTGGGAATTCTTAGTATTTTCTATTTAAAGAATTAAGTCTTCCATTTACTACTGGGTCTTGTTTTGTATCAACTCAGTAGCTAACCATTGCCTTTTTTGTATCAGGCAGATTGGTATAGGGGAGCCACATGACCAATTTAAGCTCTGGATTTAGGAAATACTTTCTTAGGAAGACCGATTACTGAACCTACCCTTTCTATTAATGCTCCCAAAGCCACCATGTGAGATGTAAGGGATTCCTGGTGGGAACAGCTGAGAGGAAGCAAGTACCTGTAAGGACTGAAAAGAGGCTGAGCCAAAGTGTCCTTTTAGTCCTCCACCTTCACAGTGACCCACCTTCCAGCTGGGAAGAAAGACACAACACTGGGAGCAAGCCAAGAGCCAGACCAGCACTGAGTCATGGGTACCTTGTGTCTTTTCTGACTCTGCATCACACTGCACAGGAAAATATCAGATAGAATTCTTTATTCTGGTGGGAGTATTTGAACAACAAAGCTGAATAATACACTTCAAAATTCAAACTAAATGGAAGAATAGGAATAGTTTTTAATTTATACTCTCCTAAGAGAATAAGGAGTAAGAAGGACCCCTGGAAGTAAAGCTTTGAAGGAAAGGGAGGTAAAAAATAAGTAAATAAAGACCAGTAGAAAGCCTGGTTTTGGATTCAGATGAATAAAAATGAAACACAGTCATGTGCAAACTGATTTAAAGGGTTGAAGTGTGGTGCAAAAGCAACAAGAAATCTAAGCTTTGTCTTGCTCCTGAACTATGAAACCATTTCATTCTTTCATAGTCAAAGATGTAAGACTACTAGGAGGAAAAGAATGCTACTTCAAGAACCACTTACATGAACTGTGTCATGTTATACTGTGTGAGAAGGTGGGTATACTTTCTTGTTTGCAGCACTTTAATTGTTGTGGTTTCATTCTTTAATTTTAGAAAAAAATGAAATTAGTGAAATATATCTAGTGGTGATGAACACTAAAGTAGAGAGAGAGAGGAGCCTGAGCTACAGGGGAAGGAAAGGAAAAATGGGGATTGAAAACATCCCCGTTGTCTGGAGCCTTAACAGAATCACAAGGATTTTTTCTCCATTTTTATTTCTGCCCCCCTCCTTTTTCTACTCTCCCTTTTTCCATCCCTCTCCTATTGCTTCCTTTTCATTCATCCTTCTGAGCTGTGCTGATGCCAGGAGAAAGGTCCAGAGCAGGAGGGAAGGTCCAACAAGTCTGAAATAAAAAAATAAAAAAAAAAACAAATAAAAGGTAAAAAATATCCAGAAATTCAAATGAACACACCCAACATTTGAAAATACGCTTTCCTCTATCAATGCAGATCAATGTGACTCAGGTCTCTATAGCTGGGTGGACCAGTCCTATTCTGCTTATGATGAGTATTTACAACATTTGTTAATATTTGTGACCAAGTGTTACGGACTTCTGAACCCATTTTTAAATTTCTGGGATGAAATATCACATTATATATGACCTGAATGTGTACATCAAATTAAAAATAAATAACTTTTGCATCCCTGAAATAGTTTGTTTAATTAAACTGAACTGCAATTATTTCTCTTGCAATCTTGCCTTTCACAAGCCTGTCTCCAAATGAGTGATCCTCAGTCAAGACGCCTAGACTACCTACTCACCCCGAGCAGTGGGCAGAGCGACCAGGGACACTGAACCTGTGTTTGGCTTATATGCCCTACTCTCACAGAGAAATTCAGTTGGGCCTGTGTTCTGACAATTTATGGTCATGAGACCTTTATATTCCTGTGACAACACTGTGCTCCTAACTCTGCGCAGAGACACAAGAGTGAAAAAGGAAATGTTATGGTGCATAAATGAAAGCAGGAAAAGAGGTGAAAACTCCATGCGGTCAGCAAAGGGTTTTTTCCTTGTAAATCTGTTTAATGTGAACACTGCTCAGACAATGCATTTTTGAGGGACAGTACAAAAAAAACTAGGTTCAAAATATAAATAGAATGTGAAGAACAAAGACCAAGAGGTGATGAAGTGTGTAATGTGACATGGTAGCTGCAACTAACAGTTTATAGTCCTCAGAGAATATTACTGTGCTTATTTGAAGCAGTTATTTCAAAGTGCTGAGAACTCCAACTTTTTTACTTCCTTTCTCTATTCTGACAAGTCCATAAGATTTCTGAGTCTGTACAAATCATTATATTATAGCTGTTAGGGCTTACAGCTGCAGCTCACTTTATCATGGTAGTAATACTGTGGTATTTGGGCAATTAAGTCTCACTACACTGAGTTTTGTGCTTACTCCTATAATACCAAATGGTTCATTTCTAATTTGGATTCAGCTTTAGCCTGGTATCATACTATGCTGCCAGTGAAAAGCATGGCCTGCGTGAGCAGTTTAATGATGTCTGTACAGGCACCCAGCTAATGCCAGGACAAGAATAAGACAAAACCCCTGCTGGAAACACGTACACTATTTTCATATATTTCAGTACCTGTAGAAAATTTACAGAAAGCCCAAACATCTATTCAATGAAATAACAGAATCCATAATTTATGGAAAAAGGGGGGATGATATCACAACATACTGTGCAGTGTCAGGAACTGGCCATTTCTTGGCATCCTGCTACACACAATGACTTGGGACAGATCAGAAGCAAGGCACTGAAGTAAACTGTATCAAAAAGCTGATTTTACAGACATTAATAGTCTTATAAAGTTCCAGTCTTTGCTAAAAAATTACCTGAGACAGGGAAAACTAAAATCTATCAGGTATTCAAAAGTACAGGTTTTACTGGAATATTTAAAAACAAGCGTGTACACAAAGATATCAGCAGTATGCTATCGATAGCAAAATATTTCCCTTAAATATTTCCTGCCTGGATGATCTCAGCTCACAAACTTAAAAAGCCTTTCATAGTTTCAAAATCCAATTTCAGAGACACCTAGAACTTTCAAATTCAGATCTCTGTTGTTGATGTACTAATGATGGTTTTAACTGCAACTATATACATATATATTGTACAATTATTCATATGTACAGCACAATTATCTGATTCCATTGCCACCCACATAATTCTTCCATTTCAGTAATTTTCAAAGGTTTTGAAATGAGGTCCATGGTTGTACACAACAGCTTAAGTCCCTGGGTTTTAGAATAGGACATTGTGAGGAGAACTCATTGAAGGACCAATTGGTGTTGGATCACATTATAAAAAGACAGAAAACCAGGTGAAGTGGTACAAAAAAGGTATGAAGTCTTGGCCCCATCAGACATCCCTTGGAATTTTGTCATAGTCTGGAACTGATTTAAAATATTGAGAAACACATTTGTACTCCTGTGAAAAGAATTGCTGGAGCAGTTGAATATAAATTCAAGTTACAACTTAAAGCCATGAAGTTTCTAGTGGCCAAAATTTAACTTTTTAACCAAATATTTCATTGCAAAATCAGGATTTGAAGTGGAGGATTGGGGAGCATGCAATTCATCTCCTTTAACTTCATCCATCAGAAAGTTAGGAATCTATTTTAAATAGGCCATCTAGGTTCTCTCTCATCAGTGTAAAGAGAGAGGTGTTTTAGGGAGGTTGTTCATCTCAGCTGTCCATGATGCCTCTGTTGGGATGTAATCTGTAATTCTCTGCAGGAAAAGAATATTTATCTCCGTTGACTACAAAGCCTTGAGCAACTGTGTTAGACTTCAATGACTAACTTTTAGATGGCTAAAATGATGACTAGCTTAGCTCTAAAAACCTATTTTTTAAACAGCAAGGTTAAGTGAGATGAATAGAGCCTTTTGTGTGAACCACTTTATCAAAAATCTACAGGAAAAAAAAAATGTTTTGATATGAAATTTTGACCAGCATATGTATCACTGATTTTAATAGCACCAGGGACTAATTCTGCACCTTTCTATTTCTACAGCACCTAC